>NC_079220.1:12284425-12379425 GCF_029633865.1 Lampris incognitus | reverse complement strand
CCTCCCTCCCTCTCTCTCTCTCTCTCTCTCCCCCCTCCCCAGAGCCCTTCAGTGCGGATGTGTGGGTGATGATGTTCGTGATGCTGCTGCTGGTGTCAGCAGTGGCTGTGTTTATATTCGAGTACTTCAGCCCTGTGGGCTACAACCGCTGTCTGGCTGACGGCAGGGGTGAGAGGCCTTCGCCTTCGCCACACACACACACACACACACACACACACACACACACACACACACACACACACACACACACACACACACACACACATCCAAAGGCTTGGTACCTGCTGTGTGAGGATGTAGTTGTAAATGAATACTGACACTTACTCTTCCCTTCCCATTGCCTTATCCCTATCTGTTTCTTGCTCTTTTTTTGACAGACAAGCGTTTACAACAGATGTTGACTTTCCCCATGACAAATTAAGCATTTTGTATTATGAGTTTAAAGTGACAGTGTACGGTAGTATTGACATTTTAAACACGCATATTGACATATAAGTTTGAAAAATATTCAAGCATGAAAGATCTTTTTTTTTTTTCTCTGATAATCAGGCAAACGCTGGTTTTTCTTTGTCTGTCGTAAAATACAGCTGCACAGTAAAATCCTGAGTGTTAATTTAACTTCCTGAGTGTTAATTTTACTCGGAGAGTGTAAAAGTGGACCCAAAAGGATCCATTTGTATACTCTCAGAGTTAAATTAACACTCGGGTTTTTACTGTGTAGCATTAGTGCCAATCCCCCCCTTCTTTTTTTTTTCTTCCCACTTGTACTTGGTCAATTGCCCCACTCTTCCGAGCTGTCCTGGTCGCTGCTCCACCCCCTCTGCCGATCCGGGGAGGGCTGCAGACTACCGCATGCCTCCTCTGATACATGTGGAGTCACCAGCCACTTCTTTTCACCTGACAGTGAGGGGAACTTAGCGCGTGGGAGGATCACACCATGCCCCCCCCCCGACCGACCAGAGGAGGCAGCAACCAGGACATATACCCACATCCCACCCGCAGACACGGTCAATTGTGTCTGTAGGAACGCCTGACCAAGCCGGAGGTAACATGGGGATTCGAACCGGCGATCCCCATGTTTGTAGGTAACGGAATAGACCGCCACGCCACCCGGAAGCCCCAACACATGCCAATTTTAAGTAAATTTACGAATTTATTGTGATACTTTCCACAAGATTTCTGGTGGTACTATTTACTCATTCCTATCTGAAGTGGTAAATGCCAGAACTGAATATGCTTTTAGGAATATTCACATTCCAGGGTTAATCAGTCAGTTGATACCACACAAAACCAGGTGGGCATTTTTTGGATCATACCATGGTATATAACAGCGGGTGTGTGTAGGAGCTATAAGAAGCTTCAAGCTGCAGAGGCGCTCTGTGTAGGCGGTTTGATGCATAGACATGAGAGGTTACCGGGCAGAGTTCCAACCAACAATTTAGTTGATCCGACTGCTCAGTTTAAAATGTACCCTGTGCGTGTACTTGCCGGTTCTGTAAAAAAAATAAATCCTTGCAATTAATGCCGCCGATCTATAAAAACAACGTCATAAATCTCGCCATTATAAGTCCGGCTTTTACTTTACTCTCAAACACACACACAGGCAGAAACACTTGCACAAATGCTAGGGCTTTACACTATATCTAGACCAGACTTCCAGTATGACCCCATGGCCTCATTCTCCTCCTCCGCCTCCTCTCCTCCCTTCCTCTCATCCACCCTGCCCTCCCTTTTACCCTCTCCTGGTGTGTCTTTTTTTTCCACCGATGTCAGCACACTTGCCGTCATTCTGAATGTTTATTTTTCACTGCCTGAGTGTCTTCAGGGATCAGGAATCAGGAACACTTTATTTATCATTTCCCCCAGCCCACGGCAGTGCAACACAAAGACAAAACCACATATCCAAAAACTACAAGAACTTCAAGAACACACATACTAACTAACACATATATCCAAACTAACACATATGTCCAAACTAAACACACGCACACACACACACAAAAAAAAAAAAATTAACTGTCCAAGGGAACAAACACCAGCCAGGATGACTGTCGGAAATGCCGGTCTGCACGGGCTAGCAGTTAGCTTAGCCTGCCCCGCTTCCGCATCCTGTCAGACCGCCCTCAGTGCTTCCTCCTCGGGAGCAGCTCCAGGCAGGGGCCGTGGTCCTTGGGCCCACCGGACGCAGCAGACCAGGCTCCCCCAGCCGATCCAACGCCGGCTCCCCCAGTCAGCCAGCCACCCTCAACACACCTCCCCGCACTCCGCTCAGGAGTGCACATCTTGCACGCATTTCCTTTTTTCCAAGACTCACGTGTCAGCTCTGACGGTAGTGGGGCCATTTTGCTTTAGATTTGCCCCAGCCGAAAAGACTGAAAATAAAAAGAATCAGTGTCTCTGAACATGCCATCTCATTTGGGGCTATATATAGACAACAGCCATCTTTTTTTTTCTTTTCATTTTTCCCATTCTTCATCATGTTCTGGCAAAGACGTACTCCTCCCTAAAGCACTATTCCCTCCTCTGTGACGACTTGTTCTGTCTGCTTGTAGTGCTGTTGGACTTTAGTGTCATGCTGTGTGAAGACTGAAGTTGGACTGGACGTGTTAGATGTAATAATGTATCGATGGCCGGGCTGCAGTTACTGTGGAGTCCTTTGGCCAACTCTCTGGTGAACTTCACAAAGGCAATATTTGGCATGATAATACCAGCAAAGTTTGCCCATGGACAAAAGCACCATCTGTGCAGCATACTGCTCATACACACACACAGGCAGGCAGGCAGGCACAAACACATGTCTATATATATATATACATACACACACACACACACACACGCACGCACGCAGGCAGGCAGGCACAAACACACGTCTATATATTATATATATATACACACACACACAGGCAGGCAGGCAGGCACAAACACACGTCTATATATATATATATATATATATACATACATACATATACACACACACACATACACACATACACACAGAAAGGATAGAAAGAGTCAGAAAGGCACGAACTGAGGAAGCATCTTGGATGAGAGGCGAAACGTCTTCACGGATATATACCAAGTCCAGTTGCACTTGATTCAACTCCTTTGGACACACAGACAGAGTCACTAATTACACTATAATGGCTGGAATAAGCCAGTCTGGTGTTAGCCCATTCTTGATGGTTCCTAATCTGCTTCCATGCCTGATAGTTAGACACACATACAAAATTACACAAACTTGGTGTAAAAACAGAACATACCTTTGACTCAGATGCATTTCGTGCACACTGTATATATTACTGACTCACAAACATGCACGTGTTAAAAGCAAATTTCATGAGTGAGACCTTTTTGAGAATTATATATTTGTGCAATTATATATTTTGATAAAGAGACATATTATAACAACTGCAACGCAAGTCATGAGAGTGCCTAGGAAAGTGCCCCTTTTTGGGACCCTGCTAGTGTCTTATGAAACTATGCTTGAACTCATAACGTGTCATTTAAAAGATCAAATTTGAACATTCGGGTTGGGGGGGGGGGCGCGTCCAGGTGGCGTGGCGGTCTATTCTGTTGCTTACCAACATGGGGATCACCAGTTCGAATCCCATTGTTGCCTCCGGCTTGATCGGGCATCCATACAGACACAACTGGCCGTGTCTGTGGGTGGGAAGCCGGATGTGGTTATGTGTCCTGGTCGCTGCACTAGCACCTCTGGTCGTCGGGGCGCCTGTTCAGGGGGAGGGGGAATAGCGTGATCCCCCCACGCGCTACGCCCCCCTGGCGAAACTCCTCACTGTCAGGTGAAAAGAAGCGGCTGGCGACCCCACATGTATCGGAGGAGGCACGTGGTAGTCTGCAGCCCCCCCCCCCCCGCCGGATCGGCAGAGGGGGTGGAGCAGCGACTGGGACGGCTCGGAAAAGTGGGGTAATTGGCTGGGTACATTGGAGAGAAAAAGGGGGGCAAATTCGTCTGCATGATCCTCACTTTGCCTGTTTTCTTTCAGAGCCTCATGGTCCTTCTTTCACAATTGGTAAGGCCATCTGGCTGCTGTGGGGTCTTGTCTTCAACAACTCTGTGCCAGTGCAGAACCCCAAAGGGACCACCAGTAAGATCATGGTGTCGGTGTGGGCCTTCTTCGCTGTTATCTTCCTGGCCTCCTACACTGCCAATCTGGCTGCATTCATGATCCAGGAGGAATATGTGGACCAGGTGACGGGTCTGTCAGACAAAAAGGTAAGGACCCATAGATGGATAGCCGGATGGATGGATAGACAGGTGTATGTATGGACTGATGTATGGCTTGATGGATGGATGGATGCTGAGAGTTGCTAGCTGACGTTACCTTTTCACTTAAATATTGAACACCTACACAGTTTACCTAAATGTAACGCACCCTAGCTGTTTTCATCTCCATCTCTCTTTATCTGTCTCTCAGTTCCAGAGACCAAATGACTTCTCGCCACCATTTCGATTTGGCACAGTGCCTAATGGGAGCACGGAGAGGAACATCAGGAACAACTACCCTGAGATGCACGGCTACATGGTCAAGTTTCACCAAAGAAATGTCAACGAGGCCCTGCAGAGTCTCAAGGCTGGGTAAGGAGCTGTACGGTCTACTACAGTCGCTGTCCCGCTCTTAGAGAGAGGAGGCAGGCACAATGAGGGAAGCCTCTATCTGGAGAAAATGGCATTAGACCTACTCTTATCGAATGACTGCGATCACAAAATGTAAATATATATGGTGGTACTGTTGAAATAACATCAAAATGAGGTAACCTGGGACCTACTTGACATAACAATCACCTCTGTGCAGATCTCTACCATTTATCAATCTTGATAAATGGTAGAGATCTGCACAGAGGTGATCTCATGCAATCTCATAAATCTCATATTAGAGATAGGGCGGCATGGTGGTGCAGTGGTTAGCGCCTTGGTTTGAACCCCAGGGTTGTCCAACCTTGGGGGTTGTCCTCTGTGTGGAGTTTGCATCCTCTCCCCATGTCTGCGTGGGTTTCCTCTGGGTGCTCCAGTTTCCTCCCACAGTCCAAAGACATGTAGGTCAGGTGAATTGGCCGTACTACATTGTCCCTAGGTGTGAATGTATCGGCCTTGTGACGGCCTGGCGGCCTGTCCAGCGTATCTCCCTGCCTGCCGCCCAATGACTGCTGGGATAGGCTCCAGCATCCCGCGACCCAAATTCGGATTAGCAGCTTGGAAACTGGATGGATGGATATTAGAGATGCAAATTGATAAACAGGTAATGATCACTGTGATAATAATGAGTTCTAATCCCCGAAAGAGGATATGCACCGAATCAGAGTAAAACTTTAAAATCTGGTTTTGTTCCCATTTCTGGACATGGGGACCCACTGGTTATTGTAATGAGATATAAAATAACTGTTTAAGTGCTTTATTATACTGAAGAGAACAATTTTGAGTAATAGCACAAGATTTGTGATGTACTTCACTGAGGATTGTGGCTGGAATTTAACGGCCTGCTTACTTTTTATTCTTATAATTTCAACACTTCGCATCCGAGATCTGCGTCACGACTCGGCCTGAACGAATAAATCCTTTAATAGGTTTTACAAATTACAACATTGCTGTTGAAAGGCGCTATCTGAAAAACTGATCAATTTCTACTTAAGTTTTCATTTAAATTGTGCTTTTGGACAGACCACGGATTTGATAAGAGTTACAGCAAAGCCGCGCACACACACACACACACACACACACACACACACGATTCACTTGCTAAGTACAACATAGCAGCTTAAATGAGTCTGTTTGCTTCACCTGAGTTCAACACTGAATCAGGAAATGAAATGCCGCCCCCCCCACACACACACACACAGCAGTGCAACATACAGATAAAGACACAGTTAAGGACTACAAGAACACACATGTTCAAACTAACACATATATCCAACAAAAAAAAGTCACTGTCCAACAAACGCCAGCCAGGATGACTGTCAGAACTGCCGGTCTGCATGGGCTAGCAGTTAGCCTAGCCTGCCCCGATTACGCGTCCTGTCAGACCACCCTTCGGGTGCAGCTCCAGGCAGGGGCTGTGGTCCCTGCAGCAACCGGCCGAAGCAGACCAAGCCCTCCCAGCCGATCCAGCGCCACCTCTCCCAGCCAAACACCCCTGACGCACCTCCCCGCACTCCACACAACGACATCAAAAGCACCACGGTCAATGCCAGGTGAGGCCACCGCCCTTGGTGTCATCGGAAGTGCCGGTCTGCATGGGCTAGCAATTAGCTTAGCCTGCCTCGCTTCCGCATCCTGTCAGACCGCCCTCGGTGTTACCTCCTCGGGTGCAGTGCCGGGCAAGACCGCGGTCCCTGTGCCCACATCGCAGCAGACCAAGCTCTCGCAGCCGATCCAGTGCCAGCTCTCCCAGCCGGCAAACAAAGACAAACATTTAGACGCAGACGTGGACAAAGACGCTGCATCGCCGGTACTGGGTGAGGCCACCTCAAATGTGAATTCGCGCCGCCATCTTCCCACAGCGGTACTAGGTGAGGCCGCTGCGAACGTGAATCCGCGCCACCATCTTCCCACACCGGAAGCAGACGAATACAAACTCACACACAAAATGACAGCTTACCTCAGCTGAGGTGATCCCTACGTGTGCACCATGCTTTTTTTTTTATTGCTGTTAAAAACCCTGGTTAGGATTTTGCTGTTCATTTTGCTTTTCTTTTCATAAACATCCAGTGTCTGAATAACTGAATAACCCCATTATCCTTTTGTCACGGCTGCTGTTAGCATGTTTTACCATCAAGACTCATTTTTGCACCTCACTCCTTTCCCATTTTTACTCCCCCTCTTCACTTCTCATCAAGCGTGCCTTTATGCCATGCTATTTGCCTTTGGCAAAGCAAGTGGAAGTCTATTACACTTATCAGCAGCTTAGCGCTACTTAACAGGTTAATTGGAAGGTAGTTGCAGTGTCTGGCTCCTGAGCACTAATTACTGCATCCTGTCTTTCTCTGTGTCCCGTTTTCATTAGCAAACTGGATGCTTTCATCTATGATGCGGCCGTGTTGAACTACATGGCTGGTCGGGACGAGGGCTGCAAGCTGGTGACCATTGGAAGCGGGTACATCTTTGCCACCACGGGGTATGGCATCGCTATCCAGAAGGAGTCGCTCTGGAAGAGACACGTGGACCTAGCCATCCTGCAGCTCTTTGGAGATGGTGAGATGACATGCAGTTGCACCATTCATAGCTACTATTTACTAGTACACTGGAGATATAGTGGCAATCTGACATACTAATTGCCACTTGTCTGTGAGTTTGTGTATGGTCTGGGTAGATTGTGGAACTGAATTGGCCTTCTGGGAAAAATATAGTTGTTTGAATCTGATACTCAAGAAAAAGAGACTGTCTTGCAGACCACATGTGACTAATAGCATATTCAGTGACTTCACACATTTGAGATGACTCTTTATTGCAACAGAAGTTTTGATGTACCTGCAGAAGAGAAATATGGACCAAACACAATACAAACTGTCACCTGGCTATCACATCTGGTTTTGTTCTCTATACTAGGTAAGCTAATGGTTTGATTTTGGACATAGCCACGTTCCTGTTTTGGAGTAAGCCAGCCAAATCAGAATTGTGTTGATAGGGGTGTCCGGGTAGTGTAGCGGTCTATTCCGTTGTCTACCAACACGGGGATCACTGGTTCGAATCCCCGTGTTACCTTCGGCTTGGTCAGGCGTCCCTACAGACACAATTGGCTGTGTCTGCGGGTGAGAAGCCAGATGTGGGTATGTGTCCTGGTCGCCGCACTAGCGCCTCCTCTGGTCGGTCGGGGCACCTGTTCGGGGGGGAGGGGAAACTGGGGGAATAGCGTGATCCTCCCATGCTCTACGTCCCCCTGGCGAAACTCCTCACTGTCCGGTAAAAAGAAGCGGCTGCTGACTCCACATGTATTGGAGGAGGCATGTGGTAGTCTGCAGCCCTCCCCAGATCAGCAGAGTGGGTGGAGCAGTGACCGGGACGGCTCAGAGGGTGGGGTGATTGGCCGGGTATAATTGGGGGGGGGGGTTGAGTTGATAGTTTCCCAGCTTGGTAGCTATTAAAATTCTGAATCTTTTCCGGTGCCTACCAGCACGGGGATCGCCAGTTTGAATCCCTGTGTTACCTCCGGCTTGGTCGGGCGTCCCTACAGACACAATTTGCCGTGTCTGCTGGTGGAAAGCCGGATGTGGGTATGTGTCTTGGTCGCTGCACCAGTGCCTCCTCTGGTCAGTCGGGGCGCCCATTCGGGGGGAGGGCGATCTGGGGGGACTAGCATGATCCTCCCACACGCTACGTCCCCCTGGCGAAACTCCTCACTGTCAGGTAAAAAGAAGCGGCTGGTGACTCCACATGTATCAGAGGAGGCATGTGGTAGTCTGCAGCCCTCCCCAGATCAGCAGAGGGGGTGCAGAAGCGACCGGGACGGCTCAGAGTGCAGGGTGATTGGCCAGCTACAATTGGGGAGAAAGGAGGGGGGGGGGATCGAGTAAATAGTCTCCCAGCTTGGTAGCTATCAAAAATCTGAATCTTCAAGAGGTATTGACACAACTGCAACAATATTTTTGATTTCCGGCAGTGACTCTTCACTGTTGCACACTGGGCCGGGTGTGGTGGGGACTGGACAGGCTCGTGGTTCAGGCAACAATATGCATCCCCTGCCAACACAGGCAAACACAGGCTACTCATACAGAAACTATTTTATTGTTTCACCCATTCAGGGAAATTCAGGATAAGAGCTAACAAGTGAGGGGGAACATTCCATGTTATAGTTAGCTATCATATCCTTTATCATGGGAATACAGTGTGCCAAGACATCTGTGTGTCTGGGACCACAATTCTGTTTATTGTTTAATTAGATTTGCACAGTCTAATGTGATCCCTTCTTCCACATGTAAAGATTCGACAGGATGGGGGGAAGGTTTGACAGAACTATACTGCTGAGAATAAGAATTGGAATTTAGCTCCATCAAGGGGCACCATCTACTTTATGACCATTCTTGGGCCTTTATGGGAGAATGTCCAAGCTCTCCAGGGGCCTCATGTATCGATCGTTACTATGGGCAAATTTGTGCGTACATGCCTGTGGGATTTTTTTTAGCCCTGAAGTTTGTCTCAGAGACCATTGTAGAACCTGGGTAACCCCTGAATTTAGACACCGATTGGCTAACACTGATCAGTCAATCAATCAGTCATTCAAGTTGCATTTTTTATATGGCACTTTTCTAGCTGCAACAGCCACTCGAAGCGCTTTACATTTCTGGTCAAATCGGAATTTCAGACACCCGTTATAATAGAACACAAGCCGTTTTCTGGACAATCGATACCTGTCCCACTCTCACACATGTAGCACTTCACTGTATGTACTGTCTGTGGTGTCATTGGTCAAAAGTCAGTGGCCTGTGGGCTGATTGAATTTAGCCCAAATGATCAGCAAATCAAGGGGGCGTGCCAAGACACCTGTCACTCACGTAACACGAAGATGAATGGAAGCTGATGCAGTTGTGTTTGGGCTGTAAAAAATTAGTCCATTTGGATGTATCTTGTGTTTTTCTTGTGACTAGTTAGTGCTGTTGCTGCTCTTAGGTTCCACCAAAATTTTAAATAACCTGTTCTAAGGTTTTTTAACAATAAATTTCTCATCTTTATAGTAAAATATGGGGAGGGCTTGGCCCTGTTAGCCCATTTATACCAGCTGTCCCTGATTGATATTATTATTCATTATTATCATTATTATACTTATAAATCGCTGATGTCTTTGCAGGCCTGGTAGATTGATTGTCGCAAGAGGCAGACAATAGCTGTTAGGAGGAAGGACTTACAAATAACCATCATGCTTTGCTGCTGACTGTCAGCCAATCTTGAGGGCTAAAAAAATTCCATGGGTGTGTACGCACAAATTTGCCCATAGTAACGACTGATACAGGGGGCCCCTGGGCGTCTTCCTGTGAAACACACTTTCTTTTCTCTCAAGTCGTGTGCGTTAATGAGTCTCCAAACGAGTCGAGGATGAAATTAAATGTGTTGAAAATGTCCGTTTGTTTCACCCAGTAAACGTATTGTGGACCCTTGTGGTTTCAAACCAAAAAATTGTAGCTACAAACAAGTCAAAGTGTCCCAGACAGTAGCAATTTGCTGTGTTTATTGACAATAACAGTCTAATGTCACAATGCCACAACTTGATGTACGGCTCAGCTGTGAATGTACTGAAAGTGCCATAGACATACGTAGGTTCGCCTCGTGTTTGTGTGTATTTGAGAGAGAGCAAGAGAGAGTGAGTGTGTGTGTGTGTGTGTGTGTATACTCTTAATTTTTTTGGAAATATTCTGGTGTGTTTTGAGCATCCTGAACCAAGGGCCCTCCAGGGCCCACTGTAGTGTGTCCCACTTAGGGGTGCCAGTATAGCTCCTGGTGTATTGCTACACGTTGTGTGTGTGTGTCTGTGTGTGTGTGTGTGTGTGTGTGTGTGTGTGTGTGTGTGTGTGTGTGTGTGTGTGTGTGTGTGTGTGTGTATGTGTGTGTGTGTGTGTGTGTGTGTCTGTGAATATGGGTCAGCAGTCCTAAGTAGGAGAGAGGAGTGCATGTGTTTATGTTTAAGGTTTTGTGTGCTTGTGTGTGTGTGTGTGTGTGTGTGTGTGTGTGTGTGTGTGTGTGTGTGTGTGTGTGTGTGTGTGTGTGTGTGTGTGTGTGTGTGTGTGTGTGTGTGTGTGTGTGTGTGTGTGTGTGTGTGTGTGTGTGTACATCAAATAAATAATTTCATTAACCTAGGAATAATTCAGTGAAGTTCAGATTTCATGTTCACTACCTTTTTGATCGTGAGTTCAAGAGTTTTCATTCTAAGTTTAACTCTGTGTGTGTGTGTGTGTGTGTGTGTGTGTGTGTGTGTGTGTGTGTGTGTGTGTGTGTGTGTGTGTTTCAATATGGGTCAGTACGCAATAACATCCTCGTGCCACTGTGCCGACACGCGTCCATGTACCAAGCGGCCGTCTCTCACCCCTCTCAGGATTTCAATGTCACTTTACCACGCCTCGCCATCTCCTCCCCTCCTGGTGCCCTAGAAAGGGCTCAGACTCACGTGGTGAGCCTAGTGGCCTGGTAAGAAGGTGGGCAGGGAACAGTTTGACGCAGGCCCGAGCAAAATATCTATACCAGGGCTCTCTCGGGAAAAAGGGAACAGCATCTTATTCGGTGTTTTTATCACATGTATTGAAAGGTTATGAATAGTAAAATAACTATCTGACTTCTTCTGTGGTGTTTCACTTGACAATACTTAAATCCGCCCATCCAGTATCCAAGCTGTTTATCCGAATTCGGGTCACGGGATGCTGGAGCCTATCCCAGCAGTTATTCGGCAGCAGGCGGGGAGACACCCTGGACAGGCCGCCAGACCAGCACAGGGCCGACACACTCACACCTAGGGACAATTCAGGACAGCTGAGTCACCTGACCTACATGTCTCTGGACCGTGGGAGGAAACCCACGCAGACACGGGGAGAACATGCAAACTCCACACAGAGGACGACCCGGGACGACCCCCAAGGTTGGACGACCTCTGGGTTCGAACCCATGACCTTCTTGCTGTGAGGCGGCCGCGCTAACCACCGCGCCACCGCGCCGCCCAATACTTAAATGTCAGTTATAAAACAGTGCTTTTTAAATATTAAGTAATTCGTGGGTGATGATGAAAAAAAATGCCCGTGCCATCCTTCACAGAGAGCATTCACACAGCACATTTACTGACCTAATGTACAAACCTGGCTCTTAAGATTTAGCCTTTAAACAAAGTGCCGAAATAAAGCCTTTAAAAGTGTTTACTGAATTTAATCAGACTTGCCAGGCGCTTATGCAGCATCGAGAGTGCTCAGCAAATAAAGTCATCCCAAAGTACAACTCTGGTTCTTATCTTCACCGGTGACGGGTCTGAAATATAGACCACGATAACGGAGGGTTTTGGAAAGTAATGATCATTTATTTAAATGTGGGCAAACTATGACCTCCATTCAGTGATTATTAAAAGACAAAACAACCACAAATATACACACAAAATAAATAAATGTAGAAACGGGAAAAAAATCGATTCTTTTTATTTTTTTCCTTTATAATTTTTTCCCCTTCTTCTCCCCAATTGTATTTGGCCAATTACCCCACTCTTCTGAGCAGTCCTGGTCACTGCTCCACCCCCTCTGCCGATCCGGGGAGGGCTGCAGACTACCACATGCCTCCTCCCATACATGTGGCGTCGCCAGCTGCTTCTTTTCACCTGACAGTGAGGAGTTGCGCCAGGGGGACGTAGCGCGTGGGAGGATCATGCTATTCCCCCCCGAACAGGTGCCCTGACCGACCAGAGGAGGCGCTAGTGCAGCGACCAGGACACATACCCACATCCGGCTTCCCACCCGCAGATACAGCCAATTTTGTCAGAGGTAACACAGGGATTCGAACCGGTGATCCCTGTGTTGTTGATAGGCAACGGAATAGACCGCCATGCCACCCGGATGCCCCCTCATTCAGTGATTATTAAAAGGCAATACAACCACAAATATACACCAAAAAAATAATTTAGAAACAGGAACATCAATTGGTTCTTTAATGTGTTCATGTTTTAATCTTTATAAAACTTACATAGTTTTGATGGTACTGTCGTATGCGCCAAAAATATTTACATCAGCCTAAATGGGAGAGTAGACTATTGTGTTTGAAATGTTGGTCCATGTAGTTTAGGCAGCTTTGCCCTCTGCTACATCCTTATTCACAGAAGTCATTCTGTGTCTGTGGACTGAGTTTGGACTAAGTGTCTCACACTTATGTCTCAGCCAGAAAAGGTTTGTGAAATGAAAGACACACCAATGCGGCCTCAGTTCAGGATTAGGTTCTCAACAGTTAGCCGGGTACCTACCGGCTCACCAACCTGGATTGGACAGAAGCTTGGCCTCGTCCCGCCTCTCACCCAGTGGGAAGCGTCACAGGCAGCTCACCACGGAGAGGCGTGATCTGCACTACACTTGATGACGTCATGCACTACAGCCCAGATGAGGGTTAGATTTGGATTGAAATTCTTGCGTCATCCTTCGGGCTAAGGTTTAAATCTACGTTTACTGGGGCATCTGGGTGGGGTGGCGCTCTATTCTGTTGCCTACCAACACGGGGATTGGCGGTTCGAATCCCCGTGTTGCCTCCGGCTTGGTCGGACGTCCCTACAGACACAACTGGCTGTGTCTGCGGGTGGGAAGCCGGGTGTTGGTATGTGTCCTGGTCGCTGCACTAGCGCCTCCTCTGGTCTGTTGAGGCGCCTGTTTGGGGGGGGGGGAATAGCGTGATCCTCCCACGTGCTATGTTGCCCTGGCGAAACTCCTCACTGTCAGGTGAAAAAAAGTGGCTGGCGACTCCACATGTATCGGAGGAGGCTTGTGGTAGTCTGCAGCCCTCCCTGGATCGGTAGAAGGGGCGGAGCAGCGACCGGGACGGCTCGGAAGAGTGGGGTATAATTGGTCAGGTGTAATTGGGGGGGGGGGTCTACATTTACTGATACCTTCTGCAATGGCAATAGCACGACAAGTGTCACTGGTTGGAGGCGAAGGGACAAAGTGGAGCTTCTGCCCCGTCTAGCTGGGCGAACTAGTAACTACCCCATAGAGGCATAGAGAGCTTAACGACAATGGTCATATATGTATGTGTGTGTGTGTGTGCGCGGACGTCTCTTCCTTTGTTTATATGCTGAGTAGCCTCTTGTTGATGCTCAGGGCCCAGTTTGTGCACCAGTGTGAGAGCTGCGATGACATGCGGCAAACAGGGCCCGAATATATGATTAATTAACCAAAGTCTGTCCTGCCACAGTCAGCTTTGATAGAGAACAGCTAGCGAAGAAACAGAAGGTGACCCACAAACAGACTCGGGGACCGTGGACAGACACGGGGACGCATACAGACCGATACTCGCGGAGACGTGTGCTTGCAAGCAAAAACGCACGTGCAAACACACCTACACTTGAAACACAGAGATGCAAGAACAGACACACACACACACACACACACACACAGGCGCGTACATGCACACACGTATGCACACACACATCCTTCAATTTGCATAGATGCACATAACAAAGCATTTACATACTGTGGGGTAAGCAGCCACTTTCACAGATTATTTGCTGAATTGGAAGTGCCCTCATGCATGTGAAAAGTGGTGTGTGTGTGTGTGTGTGTGTGTGTGTGTAGTTAACATGCAACCAGCGATTTACATGTGTTACTTCACTGAGTTGCTCCCCCATTTCACCAGGAAGTCTACTGTGAAATTTCTGTCTGCACTTCACTTTTTAACTTCTGCGTCGTCCTTTCTCCTTGCCTGCCCCCCCCCCCCAACCTCCCCTGTTCTCTCATTCGGTTGCATCATTCCCGCCGTCCCTCCTGTCCTCTGACACCCGTCCCACTATTACATCATATCCTCCTATCCCCTTCATCTTTCACATCCCTGTCTTCCAATTTCCAACCCCTGTTGAATAACCAAAATAACTACTCTTCATGTATTCACTGTGCCCCTCCCACCCCTATCCTGGCTCTCCCTCCTTCCTCCTCTTCCGCCCTTCCTCCCGCTTTACGAGTCACCATCTCCTCCTCGCTCTTGTCCTTCCATCCTTATCACTTCCCACCCCTTCCATTTCCTTCTGCTCTCTCTCTCTCTCTCTCTCTCTCTCTCTCTCTCTCTCTCTCTCTCTCTCTCTCTCTCTCTCTCTCTCTCTCTCTCTCTCTCTCTCTCTCTCTCTCTCTCTCTCTCTCTCTCTCTCTCTCTCTCTCTCTCTCTCTCTCTCTCTCTCTCTCTCTCTCTCTCTCTCTCTCTCTCTCTCTCTCTATTTTCCTCCTCTCAGGTGAGATGGAGGAGCTGGAGGCCCTGTGGCTGACGGGAATCTGCCACCATGAGAAGAACGAAGTGATGTCCAGTCAGCTGGATGTGGACAACATGGCCGGCGTCTTCTACATGCTTGGTGCTGCTATGGCGCTGTCACTCATCACCTTCATCTGTGAACACTGGTTCTACTGGCAACTGCGCTTCTGCTTCATGGGCGTCTGCTCCGGCCAGCCCGGCTTTGTCTTCTCCATCAGCAGGGTGAGACGATGAGGAGGCGGGAGGGGGACTGTGGATGGGAAGTTAAGAGTTTTTGCTCCAGCTTTCAAACCTGAGCAGATGTGTGACCCAAATGTGGATCAAATACAATACCATATAATTCCTGCCATTAATTTTGCCCCAGCCTGCTTGAGGTGTGGCATGGTTGGGTATTGCTGCATACGACAGTTTGCTAGGCATCAGGAAGTTGCAGGAAAGTGTTGAGAGTCATTTGCATGTACTTTTTTTTACATACCTTATATTTTAGAGCATTAGAGCATGTTAGTTAACATGTTACCGAGCTTGTTTAACAATTTTGGAAAGTGAGAGGATGCCTGAGGGGTGGAGAAGAAGCATACTGGTACCGATTTTCAAGAATAAGGGCGATGTGCAGAACTGCAACAACTACAGAGGTATAAAGTTGATCAGCCACAGCATGAAGATATGGGAAAGAGAAATAGAAGCTAGGTTAAGAGGAGAGGTGATGATTAGTGAGCAGCAGTATGGTTTCATGTCACGAAAGAGCACCACAGATGTGATGTTTGCTTTGAGAATGTTGATTGAGAAGTATAGAGAAGGCCAGAAGGAGTTACATTGTGTCTTTGTGGATTTAGAGAAAGCATATGACAGGGTGCCAAGAGAGGAGGTGTGGTATTGTATGAGGAAGTTGGGAGCTGCAGAGAAGTATGTAGGTGTGGTGCAGGATATGTATGAGGGAAGCATGACAATTGTGAGGTGTGTGGTTGGAATGACAGATGGGTTCATGGTGGAGGTGGGATTACATCAAGGATCGGCTCTGAGGCCTTTCTTGTTTGCAATGGTGATGGACAGGTTGACGGACAAGATCAGGCAGGAGTCTCCATGGACTATGATGTTTGCGGATGACATTGTGATCTGTAGCGAGAGTAGGGTGCAGGTGGAGGAGAGCCTGGAGAGTTGAAGGTATGCACTGGAGAGAAGAGGAATGAGAGTCAGTAGGAGCAAGACGGAATACCTATGCGTGAATGAGAGGGAGGACAGCATAATGGTGAGGTTGCAGGGGGTAGAGGTGATGAAGGCATATGAGTTTAAATACTTGGGGTCAACTGTCCAAAGTAACAGGGAGTGCAGAAGAGAGGTGAAGAAGAGAGTGCAGGCAGGGTAGTGGGAGGAGAGGCCTGTCAGGGGTGATTTGTGACAAAAGGGTACCAGCAAGAGTTAAAGGGAAGGTTTACAAGATGGCAGTGAGACCAGCTATGTTATATGGTTTGGAGACAGTGGCACTGACGAAAAGACAGGAGGTGGAGCTGGAGGTGGCAGAGTTGAAGATGCTAAGATTTTCACTGGGAGTGACGAAGAAGGACAGGATTAGGAACGATTATATCAGAGGGACCGCTCAGGTTGGACGGTTTGGAGACGAGGCAAGATTGAGATGGCTTGGACATGTGTGGAGGAGAGATGCTGGGTATATTGGGAGAAGGATGCTGAATATGGAGCTGCCAGGGAAGAGGAGAAGAGGAAGGCCAAAGAGGAGGTTTATGGATGTGGTGAGGGAGGACATGCAGGTGGCTGGTGTGACAGAGGAAGATGCAGACGAAAGGAAGAAATGGAAACGGATGATCCGCTGTGGCGACCCCTAACGGGAGCAGCTGAAAGTAGTAGTAGATATGTTAGAGAATGGGCGGCATGGTGGCGCAGTGGTTAGCACGGTCGCCTCACAGCAAGAAGGTCCTGAGTTCAAGCCCCGGGGTAGTCCAACCTTGTGGGTCATCCCGGGTCGTCCTCTGTGTGGAGTTTGCATGTTCTCCCCGTGTCTGTGTGGGTTTCCTCCGGGGGCTCCGGTTTCCTCTCACGGTCCAAAGACGTGTAGGTCAGTTGAATCGGCCGTACTAAATTGTCACTAGGTGAGTGAGTGAGTGAGTGAGTGAGTGAGTGAGTGAGTGAGTGAGTGAGTGAGTGAGTGAGTGAGTGAGTGAGTGAGTGAGTGAGTGAGTGAGTGAGAGAGAGAGAGAGAGAGATTCGGCCCTGTGATGGCCTGTCCAGGATATCTCCCTGCCTGCCGCCCAAAGACTGCTGGGATAGGCTCCAGCATCCCACGACCCTGAGACCTGAGAGCAGAATAAGAGGTTCGGATAATGGATGGATGTTAGAGAAAGGGACAAATAACTTCCTATTTCTGATGTAACGGCTGCAAAAACTGCTAACCACTCAGCCCAGGAGTGAAAGTAATTTGCAATACAGCAATTTTAATAAACAGTAGGTTTTAGTATTTGTTTCAACTTGCAAGCGAACGCCAGATGGATTCTTTTTTTAATCTGGACAAACAGAACCGAGAGGTGTGTGCAGTTGACTTTCAAATACTTTTAGAAGCAAAAGGTTCCTGTAATAGAGGAACAAATGAATAGATCGACAGACTAAGACTGAAATAACAGCACGGGGTTTTATCCAAAGTCAGCAAATGCAGTTTTCTGGCTGCAAATTCAAAATAAACAAAACATTCAAATTTGAATGCAGTATTTTAGTTCTTTGTCACTGTCTGTAACTCTTGTCTCCATAGTGCTCTAAATGATGGATAGGGCTTCGGTCTTGTAAAGAAGGCTTCGGTGACCGGACATAGGTAACCATGTGCCATATGGGGTGTCAAGAGTAAGCAGGTTCTTCTTCTTTTCACTGCATCAGGCGATTTCACTGATGAGTCGGTCTCCTTCAGCTGAATGTGTGATAAAAAGAAAGGAAAGGAAAATCTGCATACTCATTACGCCCCGCTCCATAAATGGTAAATGGACTGTGTTCATACAGCACTTTTCTAGTCTACCCACCACTCAGCGCTTTACAGTGTATGCCTCACATTCACCCATTCACACACACACATTCATACACTGATGGCGGAGGCTGCCATGCAAGGCGCCGACCTGCTCATCGGGAGCAGTTAGGGGTTCAGTGTCTCGCTCAAGCACACTTCGACACGCTCTCTGGAGGATCCGGGGATCGAACCAGGAACCTTCCGATAACTATGTCTTGATGCGTGCTCAATAATCCAGGTAAGAAAATCCAAGGAGGTTGAATTAGTTCGTCTGGATACAATGTTTACTGACAGATACTACGTTTCATCACTCATCTCAGTGGCCTCTTCAGTCTCACTCAACTGACTGCAGGTATCCCCACCCTTATGAACAATACAGTGGCATAACGACCCAAACCAACGACCATTCCCACCCTTATGAACAATACAGCGGCATAATGACTGAAACCAACGACCATCCCCACCTTTATGAACAATACAGAAACCAATGAACAGTTTCATAGGCAAATATGGGCGTGACCATTAACTAGAGTTTCAATGGCCATGTGTACTACCCCCCCGCCCCCTAAGAGACTACCCCGCTAAAGAGGCCAACTATGATTTGTTTTTGTTTTGTTTTTCTCCCCATCCTTTTTCTCCCCAATTGTACTTGGCAAATTACCCTATTTTTCCGAGCCGTCCTGGTCGCTGCTCTAACCCCTCTGCCGATCCGGGGAGGACTGCAGACCACCACATGCCTCCTCCCATACACGTGGAGTTGCCAGTCGCTTCTTTTCACTTGACAGTGGGGAGTTTCGCCAGGGGGACGTAGCGCGTGTGAGGATCACGCTTTTCCTACCAACCCCCGCTCCGCCAAACAGGCGCCCCAACCGACCAGAGGAGGCGCTAGTGCGGCGACCAGAACACATACCCACATCCGGCTTCCCATCCGCAGACACGGTCAATTGTGCCTGTAGAGACGCCCGACCAAGCTAGAGGCAACATGGGGATTTGAACCGGCGATCCCCATGTTGGTAGACAACGGAATAGACCGCTACATTACCTGGACGCCCCCTAGAGGCCATCTATGTTAAGTGAGAACGACCATCCCTGAAGCGGGGGGGGGGGGGGTAAGAGTACATCTGACGCCATCCCCTCCCCTTTTTTTCTTTCTTTCTTTTCTTTTTTTTCCCCTCCCCGCTTGTATTTTGGCCAATTACCCTATTCTTCACATCCGGCTTCCCACCTGCAGACGCGGCCAGTTGTGTCTGTTGAGACGCCCGACCAAGCCGGAGGTAACACCGGGATTCGAACCGCCGACCCCCGTGTTGGTAGGCAACGGAATAAATAGACCGCTACACTACCCGGGCGCCTCCATCTGTCGCCATCTTGCAGTGCTGTGATTGCAAACATTCCCAAGTCGTCTGTGAATAGTATACATGGCCCTTGTAACTCTACTTAATGGTCACGCCGATATTTGCATATGAAACTGATCGATGGTTTCGGTCGTTATGCAGCCGTATTGTTCATAAGGGTGGGGATACCTGCAGCCAGTTTAGACCGAAGAGGTCACTTAGATGAGTGATGAAACGTGTGTGTCAGTAAACCTTGTGTCCGGATGAACTGATTCAGCTTTCTTTGACTTCCGATAACTGGACGACCCGCTCATCCTCCTAAACCGTGCCGCCACAAACCGTACGGTTTGCCTCTCTCTCTCTGCTCTCAGTCGTTGCCTGGACTGGCTTACAGACCCACGCTAGCACGTAGGGTCATACCGCGTGTCTCTCAGGTAACCAAGAAACCCAAATCCCCAGGTTGGGGGGTTTCTTTTCTTTTTCTTTCTTGGATGCCTAGGACTCTCCGACACCGAGTGGGTAAATATTTGTGAAATGTTGAGCCGAAATCAATATTTCACTCAACAAAAATCTGCCGCAGAAGCGGAGAGGGTAGATTACTGGATCCCGGGAGACCAAAGTCACCCCCGAGGTATTTGATTTGCATTCCAATTGTTTTGACATGGCTCTGGTGTAATTCGGCGCGCGCCTCTGAAGGTGAACCGCTGCGGGCTAGACCACGTGGCTAATTTACAGCGGCGAGCCGCACAGCGCGCCGCCGCCACCGCCGCCGCTCCCTCCGTTTGATATGCCGCCGTGATACCGGGGCCGTCTGTGCCAAGAAAGCACGACTCCTGGAAAGAGCGCGACTAATGGCCTTTATTTATTTGCTTGTTTGTTTGTTTATTTATTTATTGCCGTGCTCCAATATTACGCCTCGGTGCTCCACTTTGATTATATTGTAAGGTGTTCATTTAGCAAAGCGTTGTTGGTGTGTGTGTGTGTGTATGGTCCGTGTGCCTGCCTGTGTGTTGTGTGTGTGTGTATGTGTGTATGGTCAGTGTGCCTGCCTGTGTGTTTTGAGTGTGTGTGTGTGTGTGTGTGTGTGTATGGTCAGTGTGCCTGCCTGTGTGTTTTGAGTGTGTGTGTGTGTGTGTATGGTCAGTGTGCCTGCCTGTGTGTTTTGAGTGTGTGTGTGTGTGTATGTGTGTATGGTCAGTGTGCCTGCCTGTGTGTTTTGAGTGTGTGTGTGTGTGTGTGTGTGTGTGTGTGTGTGTGTGTGTGTGTGTGTGTGTGTGTGTATGGTCAGTGTGCCTGCCTGTGTGTTTTGAGTGTGTGTGTGTGTGTGTGTGTGTGTGTGTATGGTCAGTGTGCCTGCCTGTGTGTTTTGAGTGTGTGTGTGTGTGTGTATGGTCAGTGTGCCTGCCTGTGTGTTTTGAGTGTGTGTGTGTGTGTGTGTGTGTATGGTCAGTGTGCCTGCCTGTGTGTTTTGAGTGTGTGTGTATGTGTGTATGGTCAGTGTGCCTGCCTGTGTGTTTTGAGTGTGTGTGTGTGTGTGTGTGTGTGTGTGTGTGTGTGTGTGTGTGTGTGTGTGTGTGTGTGTGTATGGTCAGTGTGCCTGCCTGTGTGTTTTGAGTGTGTGTGTGTGTGCATGCCAGCACTATGGTCAGTGTGCCTGCCCGTGTGTGTGTGTGTGTGTGTGTGTGTGTGTGTGTGTGTGTGTGTGTGTGTGTGTGTGTGTGTGTGTGTGTGTGTGTGTTACCCTGCGTCTGTGCCTGTTTGTGTCGGGGAGCAAATGTCAGTTGTAAAATGACAGTTGATTTGTCACTGGGAAGTCAAGCCAGTTGGCAGTTTGCTGGGTTATTACTGTTTGTCGTCGTTTGTGCGGGGCAGGATGGGAGGGCAATTATTGCTTTGTGAAACATTTGCTGATTGAACTCATTTGCAGTAATCACATCTCTGTCGCCGCCACAATGTGACGACGTGAACGAAGCAAAACGATGCAGTACATTGAAAGATTCGGAGGGAACGTGTCGTCGCTGAATGTGTTGATCTTTATCCCTCGCACAACACAAAACGACAAAACACGGAAGTGACAGTTCGTTGTCTTCCCACAACCCCCCGGCCCCGGCGTCACGTTGCCCCTCACACATTCAGCGGGATGTTTTTCCTCCATTGGCCGTGGTTTCTTCTTCTTCTTCTTCTTCTTCTTCTTCTTCTTCTTCTTTGCTCTGCCACTCAGATTTATTTATTTTTTCTATTGCCACGTGTGAGCCAGTAAACGTTATTTTTATTGCAGCGATTAACATTTCAGCTCGGTGGCGTAAAAATGAGAAATCTGTCACGGCTAGAGTTGGTCACGTGGGCTCGGTCACGGCCGGTTTGCGTTTCCCTGCCGTCGAGGGGCCCGGAGACTGTATTAGCGGCCCTCCTCCCCTGGCTACCTGCCCCCCCTCCTCCTCCTCCCCCTCGAGGTCCACCTGCAACACTGAAACAAATTAATTGAATTGATTTAAAAGGCCTCTAATGACTTTAGAACTGTAAATGTATTAGAGGCTTAATCACCCACTCTTTTCATTGCTCCTAACATTACCTCATGGCTCTGCTCATTGACACAGAATACCATCTCCCCCCAACCCCCACCCCCTCCCCCACAGACACACACACACACGTAGAATGTACTGTTGAATATATTACGCACTCATGTATGTAACAATAAAAAGGAAGCAGCTTATGTGCATATTTCCGACCCACGTACCATTATGATCACATGCGTATAGATCTTGCTGTGATCCTTGGTGGATGTAAAAGACTTAGTAAACTTCAGGCTAGAGTTATTGCCGTTCACACATCCTACCCAAACACCCAAACTGGCTTGTGTAACAGCTGGGCTGGCATCAGTCTGCCAACGCTCAGGTTATCTAATGATGTACGTGTGTAGAGTAAATGACATCTTTCCATCTAATGCAAAGCTGGTTGTCTTTGTTCAGAGAGTCTGAGTCCATGCAGGCATCTTAGCACACAGATCAACCTCAAAAAATGTAAACCTGAGGGCGTCCGGGTGGCGTAGCGGTCTATTCCGTCGCCGGTTCGAATCCCCATGTTACCTCCATCTTATCCCTACTGACACAACTGGTCGTGTTTGCAGGCGGGAAGCCGGATGTGGGTATTTATCCTGGTCGCTGCACTAGCGCCTCCTCTGGTCGGTCGGGGCACCTGTACGGGGGGGAGGGGGAACTGGGGGGAATAGCGTGATCCTCCCACGCGCTACACCCCCCCTGGCGAAACTCCTCACTGTCAGGTGAAAAGAAGCGGTTGGCGACTCCACATGTATCAGAGGAGGCATGTGGTAGTCTGCAGCCCTCCCCGGATCGGCAGAGGGGGGGGTGGAGCAACAACCAGGACTGCTCGGAAGAGTGGGGTAATTGGACAGGTACAATTGGGTAGAAAAAAGGGGGAAAAAATCCCCCCCCACACAAAAAAGTAAACTTGAATAGCATGACTCTCCATCAATATGCCAAGCTGCGTGAGTATAACTGCAATATCAGATTTCTATTTCCCAAACACAAATGCAAACAAACTGACTCCCACCACATGAATGCACAACAACTGACCCGCTGCACTGAGCAGGAGTAGAAAGCCTGGTAACGCAAGCAGAACGGTGCCGGGAGAGATGCGGCTAGGTTTGACCGAGAACAGATATGATCGCCTTCAAGAAAAACACAAAAACAGTACAGTCGTCTTCATTTTCTCACTGGTATGTGCATTCTGTAGACTTCAGACGTATAGCGCGCTACATCCGACCAATCTGCAACCAATAAAAAGTTATCTGTCAAGTCACTGATTAATTTACTGTCAAGGTGCAAAACATTTCACAAGCTGTAGCCAGAAAGATTTCTTTTTTTTTTCCTACCTTGATCCTCTAAAGCCTCTGGCCGAGGCCCAGGAAGAACACTGTACACTAAATCAGCAGTGATTTGAGACAATAAAAGGGGAAAAATCTGGAGATAAGGATGGGATGAAGTGAAGGTGACTAGGAGAGACGGTACATAGGCAGCATTAAAAAGACAGTAGTACATTTCCAGGCGACTGTTTGTGTGTCCGCGCTACTTGGAATGGAGAGTGAAGCCCTTTTTAGCTGCAATAAATACTGTCCACAGACCTCATTAACTTGCAGAAATGAATGCAAGGACGAGGGGACAAGCGGGTCAGAGATGTAAGTGGATCGGAGGGGGGGTGCGTGTGTGTGCGTTGCGGGGGGTGATTATAAAACATCAATGCCAAAACGCAGACGGAGAAGATGGGGGGTATTTGACAACCCCTGCCCTCTTGACGGAGGGGTCTCTCCTGCGGTGGCCAGCAACGAGGTCAGCTGAACTCCGATCTTTAGTCGCATCCAAAGCGTCCCGTTATTTCCATCGACGTCTGACTTCCGTTAAGTCTCGTAAAATCACCATGTGGGATTGATCTGCTCCCTTGCCGTTCCCGTTCTTCATGCCTTCACGCATTGCTGAACGCAAATGGCGCAGTTTATCTCGACATCTTTCTACCATTGGGCGAGCGTCTCCTCGGCTCGGTGCCTCTCCTCAGAGAGTCTTCAAGGGGTCATTTTGTGGCAGGTGGTGTTCAATGGAAGAGGAAGGCGGGGGTATTTAATAACTGCCAGAGCATATCGTCCGGCTGAATATTAATTGCATTGATTATAGGTATTGACCAACAGGACTCGGGGGGTCTTACAGCCCCTCTGTCTTTATCAATCATCCACCATCCACCTACATACACTCTCCTCCACTTCTTCTTCTTCTGCCTTCCCCTCTGTCTTTCACCACCTGATGTGTGTTACCGTCAATCAGAGACGGTATGTGGAGTCCACGTGTATGACTGGTTTTACTTACTGTGTGGATTTGGAGCGAGGTATTGCGAGAATCCGCGTTCTCTGAACCACCATACTATATGTTATTCCCCTCAGTTACGTTCTCCCCTTTCTTTCTCACAAAATACTAACTCCTCGAGCTGCAAATTGATACGGCGAAGACATTTATTATTTACAGAATACAAGTGTGATTTTCTTTTTCGAAATTACTTAATCTGGTTTCACTGTAATCATAAATCGCTTCAGCACAATATGCCATTATTTGTTTTGTTTTCCAATTTTCATTTATTCAGGAAAGTTTTCTTGAATGCACAAACTCTTTTTTGGGGTTGAACTCTTCATCTTACAGCTACGTGCATTAAACACGCGGGACTTGCCGGCCGTCCAACTACAGTCTGTTATTGGCAGAGGACAACATAAGCAAACTCATTTCTGTGTAATATAACCAAAAAGAATATATTTTTGTTTTCATCCTCACAATTTTCCATCTCCTTAATGCTGTCTGCTCTTTCTCATATCGCAGGGCATCTACAGCTGCATCCACGGGGTGCAGATTGAGGAGAAGAGCAGCTCGGCGCTGAACTCCCCATCAGCCACCATGAACAACACCCACTCCAACATCCTACGCCTCCTACGCACTGCCAAGAACATGGCATCCCTGTCTGGAGTGAACGGCTCGCCACACAGCGCTCTGGACTTCATCCGCCGCGAGTCCTCCGTTTACGACATCTCCGAACACCGACGCAGCCTGGCAGGCCATTCAGACTGCAAGCAGCCATACCTCCCGGAGGACAACATGTTCAGCGATTACATCAGTGAGGTGGAGAGGACGTTTGGCAACCTCCACCTGAAGGATAGTAATCTTTACCAGGACCACTACTTGCACCACCACACTGGGTCAGCACTAGGGCTCAGTGGACCTCCACCCAACCGGCCCCATAGCCTGGGCAGTGCCAGTTCACTTGAGGGCGGCATGTTTGACTGTGACAGCCTGGGCGGAGGGGTGGCCCCCATTTTCACCACCCAGCCCCGCTCGGCGCTGACCCACAGGAACATGAGCAAGTTCGACCTGCTGTCCGGACAGACGCCTCCATCAGGCCAGGGCTTCAAAGAAGGCCTGCCAGACCTCTATGGAATGTTCTCTTTCAAAGGAGGCGCCTCTAGTTCCAGCTACATCCCTGGCCACGGCTACTGCGGTGGGCGGGGAGATGATGACGGGAACATCCGTTCCGACGTTTCTGACATTTCCACGCACACCGTCACCTACGGCAACCTTGAGGGCAACGCCAAAAAGCGCAAACAGTACCGCGACAGCCTGAAGAAGAGGCCGGCCTCAGCCAAGTCTAGACGAGAGCTGGATGAGATTGAGCTGGGCTACAGGAGGAAGCCTTACCACATCAGCCATCACCACTACCACGGCCACCGCTCCACCTCCCCGCCTCTGCTGGCGGCTGATCGCAAGCGGGGTGGAAGCGGCGGAGGTGGAGGGGGGAACAATGGCGGAAACTCGTACCTGTTCAGAGACAAAGAGAGCGTAAGGGATTTCTACTTGGACCAGTTCCGGCCAAAAGAGGGAATCCCTCAGTGGGAGCACGTGGACCTGACAGATGGACCTACTGGGAGGGATGGGGTAGTGGGGAGCGTGGGGACCTGCACCACCCTGGTGCCAGTGGACGACTTTCTGAAGAGCAAACCCAAAAAATCAGAGTCAAAGGGTGGTGGAGGGGCTGGGCTGGCAGGGGGAGAGTGGGAGTGCCGGAACTGTCGGGCAAGCGGGGGAGGAGGGGGCAAACAGATGTCCCTGCATGGAGGAGGGGGTGGTGGAGGAGGGGGATACAGCAGTGGCGTTAGCTGTGGGTCCTCAGGAGGAGGAGGGGTGAACAGCCGCCCCAGCTCTGCCTCCTGCATGCGCTGCGAGGGCTGCAAAAAGACAGGCAACCTCTACGACATCAGCGAGGACAACAACCACCTCTTGGAACAGCTTGGGGGAGGAGGAACAGCTGGGGGAGGAGGAGGGCTGGGCGCCGGCCCCCAGTCCCAGTCTCAGGGCCAGCAGCGGAGGAAGAGCGGTGGTTTCGGGAAGCCGCTTAGACGTCAGCACTCTTACGACGCCTTTGTCGACCTCCAGAAGGAGGAATCGGGTGGGATGGGGAGCTCAATGGGGGGTCTTGGGGGAGGTGGAGGAATAGGCGGCGCAAACATGGGAGGGATGCTTCCCCCGCCTAGGAGTGTTAGTTTGAAGGAGAAAGAGCGTTACATGGAGGGTGTCAGCCCCTTCGCGCACATATTCGAGCGTCATGGTGGCTCAGAGAGGGAGCGAGAGAGAGACAGGGACCCTTTGTTTTATGGAGGCGATAACTGGAAAGGAGCTGGCTCACCACTCGGCCTGTTCAGAGGTGGCGAGGGACTCCACCGCCGCTCGATTGGGGAGAGAGACATGAGAGACAGGGATAGGTCCTTGATGGAAGGAGGCGGCGGGGCAGCGTTCTCCTTATCCAAATCTCTTTACCCAGACCGGGTCAACCAAAACCCCTTTATACCCACCTTTGGCGACGATCAGTGTCTGATGCATGGGGCAAAACAATATTACATGAAAAAGCAACAACAGCAGCAGCAGCAGCAGGTTGCCAAAAATAGTCGCAGTGACTTCAGGGGGCCCATGGGTGTGACATCCTACCTGCCAGCATCAGCCACTGCCGGGGTGATGTCCAACATGACCCCGCGGTTCCCCAAGGAGATTGGCCTGGGTGGAATGAACCATCACGGCTCCATGCTGGGGGTCGGCCCCCCACGGCCCTTCAATGGAAGCAACGGCCATGTCTATGAGAAACTGTCCAGCATTGAGTCTGATGTTTGAGAGCAGGACAGAGGAAATGAAGGCAGGGGGGGTGGAAGAGGTGGACGGCTAGAGAGATCTAGTGTTAGAAGATCGACTTTAGCCTGAAGAGTATAGTAAAATATCAGAGAGGCAGAGGATTAAAGAGTAAATTGTGACGGGGGGAAATGTAAAGACAGTGAACTGAGAAAGATGAGAGAAGGTAAGATTTTTTTTTTCTTGCAAGATTATGCAGGGAGGGAACAGAGGTCTGCGAACAAGAGATAATCTAGGTGAAAATCAGGATACTCGGGGAGGTGAGCTACATTAACCCTCTCTCAGATTAATGGCCATAGCTACTCTTTATACCTGCACACAGTGAAATAACCACCCCCACCCTCCCATCTCCCCCAGTCTCACAGACACATTTCAACTCCAGCGCTTTGTTTCATCCGCCAGAGAGGCAGAAGTCAGTGTACTTGGTTATCAACTCAAAGAGGCAATGCCTCATCATAATGTGATATCGGACGTTCTGAGCCTGGCGAGGTTTTTTTTGGGGGGGGGGTGGCTGTCCGGGAGCCATCACAAAGTGCTTAGGTGGAGAGATGCGAGAGCGGAGTGAGGGAGCGGAGTGCCCATCTGGTCCTGTCACCACCAGAAAGGAGACGTTATCACATTTTGCAGGGGCCCCAACACAGGAGATGACTGGTGCTTCTCTCACTCGGCGAGAGGGCAGCCTGCTCCGCCCATCCACTCCTCCTGCTGCCTTGCCACTCTTCTTTGCTCCCTCTCCCTATTTCTCTGCCTTCCCCTCAATCCTCACCTCCCCACCTCCCTTTTCTTTCTCAATGCCAAAAGAGCCGCTCTGTTTGCTATGAGAAATACAATCATGAATGATAATAAGATGTTCTTACAGAAATTACAGGGTATAAGAAAAACAATAATATTATTAACATTGTGAATAACAAAGATGTTAGTATTAATTATAATAATACTGATTCTAAGTTTTTTTCTTCTTCTTGTTTTATGTTCTGTTGGTTTAAGATTCCATGGGTGTTTTGGTATCCATAGTTGTATTCTTTGTCTGCCCCTAGTGGCAGCAGGAAGGCTGTTACCCTATTCAACCAACAAGCCAGACAGACTGAACAGGTCCTTACCTCCCATGCTGTCATGTTTTCTGTACACTATTTTATGCCACAGTCATACTTTTACTTTGCTCTTTATGGAAAATGTTCCAAGACGATACGAAAGACGTGGTTTGCACAGCACTGATATGTTCCTGATAAGGCCCTTGTTTGAATCCCCCCCCCCCTTTTTTTATAAAAAAACATTATCAGTCACACACGCACCAACACGCAGAGACACGGGGCTGTTGGTCTGAACGTGTTCCGGTCGGACGGCTCGGCCTCGTCGGAAGCCGCTGGCTGAAGACGCCGGAGAGGAAGGACGTGCCTTAAGGTATCCAGCCAGCGTGTCCTCTGGATGGGAGGGCAAACAGCAGCGGGAGATCTTCGTGTTTTGTTTTATTTATTTATTTATTTTTGGCTGCTTGTTGCTCTCTTCACCCGAGGAGGCGACCTTTATGAGCCCGGTAGTAAAATTTTTTACAACAGGCATGAGAGAAGGCCGCAACAGTTAAGACACAAGATAAAGTACTACACAGTGGGGGGGGGGGGTTTATTGCTCCATAATGTTGTTTGACACGAACCCTATATCAGGCAGCGTTTCACAAACCAGTCAAGAACACTGTCCACCGCCATGTCGCAAGCAGACTGACGTGTCTCACTTAACAAGAAGCAAGCTTTAGACCACTTGATTTATTCAGGATATGCGATAACACTCGTTTATTTCTGTCACACCACCACCACCACCACAGTATCTTGTACAACCAAGCATTAGTTTTTACTCACCCGAGTTATGCAGGTTTATGAGGTACAACTCAGAAAGCATTGTGATGTAAAAAGAATTTTTTTTTGGACACTGTATTATTAATATATTCTCTGCCATTGTTTATGTGAGTGAAATACTACATGTTGGAAAACAACGTTGTCCCCAAGTGACATTGATAGAGCTCGAGACCGAGCCGTGGAGGCACGAGAGAGGCAATCTCTCGAGCTCGTCTCTCGCGCTGGTCGAGGGCGGCCATCTTGATAAAACTCTGGCTGCTCACTTTGACTTATGTTGATGGTCCTTTTAGCTAAAGAGACCTCGTTTATTGCGCAGGATCTTTACTCAGTATAGGTTTAAGCTTTCAATGGACAAGCCTTATCACGCCACCACACACACACACACACACACACACCTGCCTTCCCTCCCTTCTAACCGTCTCATGATGACTCATCATATTACTGTGCAGAATAAAGAAGCCTCTATTAGTTATTAAAAGGTTTGTTCTTCGATTAGCTGGCGGTGTCAGAAGTTCAAGGGCTTCAGGAGATTGGTTGGAGTACTGGTGGAGATTGGAGCTGCTAGAGTGTGTAAATTGTGCTCTTTGTCATTGGTGGCTCCCATCTCGGTGCCCTGATCTAAATGCACCAATGTAATAGGTGTGTGTGTGCGTGTGTGGAGAGAGTCAAATTGTGATTGAAAGATAACGGCTGGTCCCCCCCCCCCCCCCCCGACAAACCTGCTGATAGCCATCCATTTATTTAACATCTCCCCTTTTCTTCCCTCATTCCATTGACAACCCCGTTAAAAGTTGTACTGATACGGTAGCTGTCGTAGAGGTTGGATTGACTGATGGTTTACGGCTGTCGTAAAGTGAGTTGTAACACGAGACCGAGAAAAAGCTGAACAGCCGATTGTGACACTATTATTTACATATTAGATAACATTACAAACGTCAGACCCAGCGAGTTAGCCTTAAGTCAAGAAGACCCGGCCACCCACAACACCCTGCGAGCTAGATTCCGGCGGGGGTGTTTGGAATTTTGTTAAGCGCACGTGTTAGGAACGGTCAGGCCTAACTGGAGAAGACACGCGAATGGGAAGGAAGGAGGAAATAAGATGGAGCAAAAGGAGGAAGTCGGGAGTTCTCATCAGTCAGTGTCGACGTCAATATGTTAGACCTTTTCCTTGTAAATAGTATATTTAAAACTTTTCACTTTGTACAGTCAACAGACAGACAGGATGTACTTTCAATATGTTTTACAGCAATTAAAGAAAGAAAACTATAATAAAAACACATAAAAACAAAAAAATACAAAAATATGCAAATTATAGTTAAGACACAAATATTACTAATCATGATAAGTGATATAACAGAACCTCTTTTTTTCTTTCGAGCTCATCTTTACTTAATTATGATAGTTTTCCAATTAATATGCTGATTACTTTAAGACTTTTTTGCTTATTTCACTAAAGTGTTGGAAACAGGATAATTTACTGTAGGTGTAGACGTTTGGTGATAAATGGGAAAGTTTAGTTTTAGGAGTCTGCTAAGTTTCCCTTGAATTGTGTTAGATTCTCTTTTTAAGGTAAGCTATTCTTCATGCTTTTCGAGATAAAACTATCTACACATTTATGTAATACAATATTACATGTATACATAGATGAACTTTGCATATAGGGGCAGTATATATTGGGATCCTTCATTTTCGAGCCGCAACCCTTGATGTGAAATGACCCACAAGATGTTTGTGTTTTGTTACTCTCTTTTTGACCTAGGGTCTAATAGTGATTGCACAGAGATCTTTAGAGCCATCATTGGTCCGGCCTATCCCGTTCCCTCTCCGTGTTTGGGATAGACATCACTGTGGTAAAGGAAGACATACAGACACCCAAATACACGCACGCACACATACACACACACAAACATAAACACACTGGACATTTTCCCAGTGTTGATTTTGCTCATGTTGCTGAGGTTTTCAGCACAAAGTAGTGGACGGCTAAGACTGAGTGTAGTTCATTTCGTTGAGGAATCCACTTGAACTTTATATGCATTTGTGCAGCCCCTTATTAAATGATCAAATATTTCATTTGTCATGTCTTGTGTCAGTTACATGCAAAACTGTGGGTTCAGGGTGATCGGTTGATGTTTTCATGTTGTTTTTTTTTCCATAAATATCTTTGGATTACTAGAAATTTGACATGGTAAAACATTCAGATGTCTTTGACTCATTTTTATGTGACTGGGCAATGCTTGTGTCACATTTTTTGGTGCAAATGCTTTATGAAAGTAGAAATATGATTGGGGGTTGTTTTTTTTTGTTTTGCTTGTTTGTTTTTTTTCTTCATGTACAGATGCAAAATAATTCCCACACAGTTTGAGATGATATCCTTGTCCTGTTTCTGGACGCAACCGATTCCAACAACTCTCAGCATCGATTCATCTCCCCTCTGTTGTCTCCCCTCAGCTGCTTTCAAGTCTAGAGGGCCCACCTAAAAGTGAAAGATGTATCTGTGAGCACAGAAACTGTTGGGGGTTTGCATCATTTTCATATAGCCCACCTCGATGGCTCTTGCAATAAACAGTGTAATCCCGCCGACTGCTCTCATATGTTTATGTTGAGTTCTTTAGAAGTGAACAACCCCCCCGTCGTACAGGTGACATCGTAAGGCTGGCTGGGGACTAGTTGGCAGCTGCTGCTTAGGAAGTGGAGGCATACCAGATACCTGCGGTAAATGTACCATCCTCGGGCCTCCGCCACTTTTAGTTGCTCCGCTCCATACTTACTGCATTCGGGCCAGGGGATGGTGCAGATTAAGCAGACTAGCTGGCAGTCTTTATTTCCCCTAAGGCTGTTTTGGTCCCAGCCTCCCTTCCCTGCACAGAAGCATGCCACAACACATTTGTTTAAATGGTGCATGTACGGCAAATCACTGTGTCATATTTTTTACAACGTAAGAAAGAACTGTGGCGGGTTAGTGAGCCGGAACATAATGGAGGTGGTGGGTATTAAATGTCACCTCAGCTAACGGCTGCCTTCCTTTCAAAATACCGCTGTTCAGATTCATACCATTACTCGGTCAGCAACGGTACACTCAATTCACCCGATTATCTGACAAACTGATTAGCTTTGTTTGAAAATGCATTTCAGCCATTGCGTCAAATGAAAAAAAAGAAAAGAAAATCTTCTCACTTATTTTATGTCAGTATCGATGACAAGATTTATGGGGAAATGGTAGAAGAGCTGATATCACCTTCCCGTTATGAGATCTGTCATGGATATGAAAGATTTGTGTTGGCTTAAGTAATTTTTGCAGCCTTGAGCGGTCTTATTTACTCTCATTTATTGAAGATGCCCATCATACGATAGGTGTGCAGTGCATGTATCCGTCTGTGTTTGCATGGATGATGGCTTGAAATTCTCTCTCTCTCTCTCTCTCTCTCTCTCTCTCTCTCTCTCTCTCTCTCTCTCTCTCTCTCTCTCTCTATCTATCTCGCTCTCTCTCTTCCCTCTGTGTGTGTGTGTGTGTGCGTCTGTATAATGGCACTTGTTTATTCTGGTGCATACAAGGTGTTTTTAATAAGTTAGATATGTACACTATGTTTGATGATTCTGCCATTATTTGTCTGTGTAACACATTTGGATTACAAAAAACAAAGTTTTGTTATTTAAATGAAAGGAAACATGGCATAAGGGGTTGCTGCAAAATGTATTTCACGAGGCCAATAGAGCGCTTGGAGTTCAGGGCAAGGACTATGAATACTCACTCTCACTGAAACTACAAAGCCTGATTGACTTTACTGTGGGACAACAAAATGTAAAATATGGATATTATCAATTGTATACATAATCATATACATAATACTATCCTTGGCCATTCTTTTCTCTTTTTGTGGCCCTTTTCTTTGAAATGGTACCAAAATTTTTACACCATACAAACAGAAAAACGACACAAAAACAAACAAATGTACAGGTTGTGTAAATACTGAGTAATGGGGGGGTGGGGAAACATTTACCTTTTTTTTCTATGGAAATGATCAAAGTAATATCAATAATAAAATTAACCATGTCATGGCAAAACCGCAAAAAAAACCACATCATTAAGGTACTTCTAATAAGGATAATACTGATAACTACAATTATAAGTGCTCAAATAAGACTATTCTTTCTCTTTGTACATGATGAACAAACTGAAGTGTTGAGTATTAATAATAAAAACCGATAAGTTTCACGAATATGGGATCGAGTCTTTTTCAGCCTTGTGTGTGTGTATGTGTGTGCGTGTACCTCAGTAACACTCGCCCCGTAACCCCATCATTCCTTGATTTTCCATTCGGCTGATGTATTTATGTGGCAGCAAAGCCCGGCTGGCTGACTACTTGAGTACAGATCTCACGTCTCCCGGCTTTGACTAAGTCTGTCTGTAGTGGACAGAGAAGCAGTCCACCTAGCTCTCTTCTTTCACCCATCCCATGCTCCCACTGCGCTCCCTTTTACCTTTTCTACCCCCCCTCCTCTTTTTTTATTTTCCCTCTGCGTCTCCCTCTCTCTCGTACCCACGATCTGACTGAAACCCTTCATAATCTCACTTCCTGTCTCCATCTCGGTCACATCCAGGCATGCATTCATTCATTTTGATCCTCTGATATTATTGCTCTGCCTCTCTATACCGCCCCCCCATTCACTGCAAAAAAGACGAGTTTATCAAAGGATTTTATCTTGTTTCAAGTTTCATAGTCCTTATTTTGAGATATCACTGTTATTATTAGATACTATTATGACTTGTTTGAAGATGGTGCACTTGTTTCATGATAATCAGGCTTGTTTCAGAGTATTTAGTCTAAAAAAATGATCTTAAATCACGTTTGTTGTTTTAAGATTTCTTTTCCCGTTTTGGGAAAATACCCAATACAAGTTTAATATTCATGAAACAGGTGCACTTTCTTGTAACAAGCAACATTTATCTGCCAGTGACGTAAGATCATTTTACTCGCAATATTTTGAAGTAGGCGGCACGGTGGCGCAGTGGTTAGCGCGGTCGCCTCACAGCAAGAAGGTGCTGGGTTCGAGCCCCAGGGTAGTCCAACCTTGGGGGGTCATCCTGGGTTGTCGTGTCTGCATGGGTTTCCTCCGGGTGCTCCGGCTTCCCCCCACAGTCCAAAGACAATGTAGGTCAAGTGAATCGGCCATACTAAATTGTCCCTAAGTGTGTGTGTGTGTGTGTGTGTGTGTGTGTGTGTGTGTGTGTGTGTGTGTGTGTGTGTGTGTGTGTGTGTGTGTGTGTGTGTGTGTGTGTGTGTGTGTTGGCCCTGTGTGATGGCCTGGCGACCTGTCCAGGCTGTCTCCTCGCCTGCCGCCCAATGACTGCTGGGATAGGCTCCAGCATCCCCGAGGCCCTGAGAGCAGGATGGGCGGTTCAGATAATGGATGGATGGATGGATATTTGGAAGTACAATCATTCCGGTTTTGTTTTGTTTTGGGTTTTTTTACAACCTAGGTCTCATTGTTGTAGTTTTAGCCTTGGTGCATGTAAGTTTTGATATCATTTTACTCACAGACTTCATTGTGGAGATCTTGGACACGGGACCTGTAATGTATTTGAAACGGGACACACGCCTCAGTTGGGAGCCAGCTTGTTTATTCCATAATGAGAACAGAGCTACGGGTGCTGTGTAGGTACAGAACAGACTGCAGCTACGGAAGACAAACACAATGTGTTACATCTCAAAGGACATGGAGCTGCCTGACACTGTCCAGAGCACATCTTCCAGACAGCACGCCTGAGATGGGTGGCCTAGAGTGTGTCTCCTCGTTGAGGTAGTAGCCTGCTGGACATTCACACTGGAAGCTGCCAAACGTGTTGACACATTTACCACCCTGACAGAGGCGTGGCAACTCCTGACATTCATCAATATCTTCCAGGATGACAGTGATAGGATTGGGTCTAAAACCTTCTCCTCCAGGACACACTGCCCTGCCCCCAACTCTATTGAATACAAGACTGAGTTCACAGTGGTTCCCCCAAGCGCCTCCTGGGGAGCAACAACAGGAAGCTCTGGTCACACCCACTCCAATCTCTTTAGCTTCCTCCATCATGTGCCAACGTATCCAGAAAACAGTTGCCAATGCGGGGGTCCACACAGCCCACTCCAGTGGGGTTGAGCTGAAAGTCCGGTAGGCAGTTGCAAAGGTTGCTCCCTGGAGTGTTCACACACAGCCTGTTGATGCAGTTCACTGGGTCGGCACACTTGTTGATGTCAATGATGAAGCCAGGAGCCTGGTTACCACATAGTAATTGGTACTCAGAGGTAGCAGGTGTAGGTGTAGGTGATGTTGCTCCCTGGGAGGAATTCGGTGGTGCGTGTCAGTTCTGGGAACTCATCAAGTCCAGCTGGTACACTCTGTGTTGGAATGGCGACATCAGTACTGCTCGATTTGTTTTTTTCTATCGTGTTTTTTAGTGAGTCCAGACAAACAATCAGGCCTAAAGCCTCAGCTGTATCACCACTGAGTATATTTTCCTGTGCAATGTCCAAAATTTCACTTCACACTTCTTCATACTTCAACTACTTCAGTAGATCAACTGCAGCGCCAGGCTTTAGCTCGTGGTTAGAATAAAAGTGAAGCACTGTGCTGGAGCATTTTAGCTCCCCTGTGTGGATGAGGAACTGGTATCTGTCTAGAGTTAGTGCATTGCAGTTGGCACCTGTGTCAATCCTGAATTGCGCCCCCTGAAACAGAATTTCCAAGTTTATGTTCCATTTGTCATCTGCGGGACTATCAGTCTGTGTCAGATTCATGTGCAGAATTTCCTCATCTAGTGAATCCTGACTTGGCTCAACACTCACTGAATTTACTGCATGTTTGCGACACACAGCCACCAAGTGATTTGGTTTTTTTTTACAGCAGGAACATACTGAGCCTTTAGCTGGGCACTTTCCGTTACTCCACTTGTGCTGGGGGTCTTTTCCACAACTTGGGCAGCTTTTGGGTTGGTTGACCGATGCTCGCCTCTGATGTGTGGGTTTTGACTGTCCTTTACTGTATGTCTTCTTATTAGGTGCTGGGTACTTTGCTTTGGCAGACACTGCTGATACTTGTGAATCATCCTCTCTGACGATTTTATATTTGTTTCTGTGACATTTCAAACTGCTGAGGGATTTCTATAGCTTTAGGTAGTGTCAGGTCCTCACCTTTGTCCAGCAGTCTTTCTTGGACCCTTTTTTCCTCTTACTCCCACGATTATGGCGCCAGTCAACATGTCATCTGGGTCAGCGTACTCACAGTCCATGAGTATGAGTCTCAAATCCTTAACAAAGTTATCAAAACCTTCACTTGGACCTTGTTTCCTTTGTTTGAAACGATGCCTGGCTATTCGCTCATTTTTCCTCGGTCTGTTGTAGCTGGCAAACTTATCCGAAACTTTAGAGGGATCCTCCTTTTCCCCATCAGCCCAGTTTTAATGTCTTGGAGATTTCTACCTTGCTTGCCGATCCACGTGCCTAGCCAACCGGCTCGCTGTTTAGCCGTTAGCTCAGAGAGAGGACCATCGAAGACCAACGTGATATGACTCCTGAATCTTTCAAACTCTTGATATAAATCAGGAGCACCCCCCCCCCAGTCGATCATGGGGTGTTCAAACTGCGAATATGCCATTATTCTTATTTTCCTGTTCTTGACAGACTTCTGACACCATGTAATGTATTTGAAATGGGACACACGTCTCAGTTGGGAGCCAGCTTGTTTATTCCGCAATGAGAACAGCGCTATGGGTGCCGTGAAGGGACAGAAAAGACTGCAGCTACGGAAGGCAAACAAAACATGTTACAGGGCCTCCGCTGGGCCCAGTTTTACAATGGCGCCTCACAGGGCACCTAAACACCAGCCAGCACGAACTAAACCTGCCCTTTCCAAGAGTGTCCAGTGACATTCTTATGCTTGCTGAACTGCTGCCTTTGATACCATCGGTCATGCTATCTTACTTGATAGGTTGGAGAATTGGGTTGGCATTTATTGTACAGCGTTAACTTGGTTCTCTCTTATCTGACAAATAGATAATGTTTGTGTTAACAATCTTGTATCCTCGTCAGCTCCCCTACTGTGTGGAGTCCCTCAGAGGTCTGTCTTTGGGGCAATCCTCTTCTCTTTATACATGCTTCCTCTGGGTCATTTGTTTAGTCACTTTCAAGACACGTCATACCACTGTTATGCTGATGATACTCAGATCTATTTGTCTGCCAAACCCAATAACCTGAATCAACTGTCCTCCCTCCATGATTGCTTAGCTGTCACCAAAGACTGGATGTCCCTAAATTTCCTCCATTAAGAGAACTTCAGTTTTGTTGTTGTTGTTGATGTTTTCTCTTTTGTTTTTTGTGTTTTTTTTGTCATTCCCCAACAAAACTGAAGTTCTCTTAATTGGTCCTGAAAATCACTGCAGTAGATCAATTTATTGGTCCACTTCATTCAAACATCGAACCTACCACTAACAATCTTGGTATCATATTTGACTAGAAAATGTCTTTTCACCGTGTTACTAAACGTGTCCAATCCTGTTTTCTTCAGCTACGAAATATGGCAAAAATCAGAAATATTTTGTCTCTTAAGGATATCGAAAAATTAATTCACCCTTTCATTTTCTCCCGTCTAGATTACTGTAACTCCCTCTACTCTGGCCTCAACCAAACTACCCTAATCTGCTAGACTACTGTAAACTACTAATAATGCACGTTAGCCCTCAGCTAACGGGTCGGGTCCTTTAGCCGAGCGGTTAGTGATGTCGCCTTGTGGTGCAGCACATCTTGTATCGGATCTCGCACCGGGCAAAAAATTAACCGGTTACACTACTAACTAGCCGTAGGTGCCATATTACCCCTATTCTTGCATCCCTCCATGGGTTTCCCGTAAAATTCAGAATAATCTGTCAGATCTTATTGATTACATTTAAAGCCCCGCATGATCTTGCCCCTAGTTATATTTCTGATCTTCTCATTCCTCATTCCACTTCCCGACCACTCCGATCCTCAAACCTCGGTCTTTTAAAGCGCTATATAAGATTGATTTATTATTATTATTATTATAATTTTATCCATTCCTCACTCCACCTGCAAAACAAAGGTGACCGCGCCGTTGCAGTTTTAGCCCCAAGCCTCTGGAATAATCGCCCCCAATCCGTTAGATTCGCTGAATCTGCGCTGTTTTAAGCGGCTTCTAAAAACCCATCTTTTCAGGCAAACCTTTTTATAGATTCCCACCCCTGACTTCTTGGTCTGTCACTCCCGATGCCATGTGTTTATATTGATTCAATTTATTTTATGTATTTATTCGTATTTTTGTGTATGGAGTGTAAAGCACTTTGTAACTGTATGTTTTTAAAAGTGCTATATAAATAAAATTTTGTTTGCTTACCCTTTCCATTAAAAAAACATCCCAAGTTCCTCCGTTTAAGGTAATAAGTGTTCCCTTTGAGTATACAAATAAATACGCCCATTTCAAACGATGTAACCGTCGATAAAGGGCTACACAAATAAAATTGATTTGACTGCCCACATACTTTCATGAGTCTTTTTGACGTTGGCAAGGCTGTTAAGCAAATCATCCACTAGAGGGCAGTTCAGGGTCAAACGTTTCTGACAACTCCAAACATGACGACAGTGCAGGAGGTCGTTTGTTTGTGTCTTAAAGCTTTATCAGCAAGTCGCACAAGCTCTCGTCAAAAGAGTTCAGCCATTTTTTAAATGTCTTCGTCGTGTCTCGTTGGTTTCGCTTGAACCATTGGCTACACTGCCCCCACGATTTCCGGTGGTACTGCTCCGTTTCGTCCGCATCCGTAAACTTTTAAGAAAACGTGCACAAATACGGAAGAAATGACCGCAGAGTACGGACAGAAGGCTCCGTTCGTATCTGTCCGTATACGTATTAAACGTTGAGCATAAATGAGGCCTAAGAATTTGTACACGATTCCCTATTGTCTATCACTTATCAATTGACCTTTCGCAAAGTCCCGCCCCCTTAGTTACTGTTGCTATGCCCTTCAAGCGTTTCAGAACCATCCAGGAAGTTGCCGGAAAAACACCAAAACATGAAGGAAGAAACCGGCGCATTCCCAGAGAAAATAAGTGATGTATTTTGGAGTAATTCATCCTTAATATCATCCCGTGAAAGGCAGAAGGGGCTACAGTATGCGGTGGCGGGATACGTTCAGAATATTAAAAGTAAAACTGACTTGTGTGGACTCCGGGCTGCCGGGTGCGACTGTAATTGAGGGTAAAGCTTACCGGTCGCAATCAAAGAATGAGAAACCCCATCAACTAATTCTGAAACACATTGTGGACCAATTGTGCTCTTGCACTGTAGGGTAAGTTACATATCTCAGCTATTATTGGTATATTTTTGATAACCCATTGTCAACATCACCATATTGTAGTGTTGATTTTGGCCAAGGTTCCCCATAGCGTTCTTTTATCCAGGCTTTTTCGGGGATACTGTATGGGCTCCTGGGGGTCGCAGGGCGGCCATGGACATGCCCCGGGGCGGCCAGGGACATGGCCCGGGGCCGGGGGAACCGCCTCGTGATTTTTTTTTTACCTTCGGACCAGAACCGGTATTTTCAACAAAATAAGGCAAACGAGATGCCCCCGCGGGCGGGATGACTTTTCCGAATGGCCGGTCCCCACCTGGAGCTCACAGAGGGGGAGAAACGTTTAAAATAGGCTGGATATGAGGAGAGACCGTCCCAGCCGACCCTCTCCGCGGGTCTTGATGCTCTGAAATGAAAGGTGGAACCTGGCTAACCTATGGCTAGCATAACAAAGTTACGTTAGTGGGCTAGCTATCATTAGCTATCATTAAATTAGGTGTCTCTGGCCACAGACTAAGCTGGTTACGTTCATCAGGTACATTAATAATGTTATTTTGTTAGTCAGTAATACGTTGATATGTGAATAATAGTAATAATCATTGTGTGGGTAAAAGTAACGGTAATAATACGTTAGCTGTATTAGCTATCAATAATAGCTAGTAGCAAGCTTAGCTTGGAGCAGGCGGGTATTTTTGTTGATTTTGGATGGAAGCTGGCCATGGGGTCTGCTATACTGCCAAATCTATTGCCGACATTGCGCTTCTTGCGTTCTGGGTTTCGGGAAGGGAAAGAAAATGACACCCCCTCCAAACTTTTCAGATGTCTAGTATCCGATTTGCAGATCCCATAGGCACACCGTTTCAGCATTTTGCTGTTTGAAAGCTTGACGGACCTCCCTCACATAGAAACCGTTGCTAAGGTAGGATTGGACAAGCATCGTTCTGGGGCGGTACTTTGCGAAAGGTCAGTTGCGCTGTATTGACCCCCCCCCCCCTCATTCCTGTAGGCTGAACCAGGAAGTAGTTTGGTAATCCGATAGACCATTGTTGACATTATCGGACATTTAGAGCAACAACTTTTAACTTTTAAGTTCACACATGGAAATACGTGGTTTAGATAAGTGGGTTGTATTGAACTTCCTAAAACACGTGTGACGACATTATTACGTGGCCCCGTAAGATGTTTTTGTAAAACTTGCGGTCCTATGTCCGAGATCTACAAAATGATGCCGGCGAATGAAATGATATCATAACCAGCATGTATGATGGATTAAAAACTACGAAAACAACACTCAGGTTGGGTAAAAACTGGATTTATCCTTTAAATCAAGATAAAATACCTCGATAAACTTGTCTTTTGCAGCGCTGACTCGCTCCCCTCGGCCAGCAGGTGAGTAGGTGGGTTTGGGACTGAAGGATGGCAGGAAGGGAAAGCAGAGATGAGGAGAGAGGAGAGCAGTGGCGAGAGGAGTGCGGGTGAGAAGAGATTAAAGGGAATGGGAGTGGAGGGTGAAATGAGCAGATTATAAAACGAGATGAAGAGCAGAATACAAAATGAACAGGGAAAGGAAAGGGGGAGCGGTGAGGGAGAAAGAAGAGGAAGGAGAGGCGAGGTAACGCTTTAAATTGCAGGCCATTCATCACACAGAAATGTAAACTGGGTAATTTAGAAGTAAAATAGGTGTAACTGAACTATGATGACTGGTAACTACTCAGTGAAATATGAATAAAACAGGCTTTTCTCTATCTCTAGTTTGCTTCCTTGTCATTATAATGTGCTGTTCAATGTTATCGACATTGCATCGAATCGTTTGTGCCACAGGGATGAATGGCAATTACCTGTTAAACTTGAATATAGCCAATATCATACTATATTTACAGTTATGTTACTCAGCAGGACATTCAATATTCACCTTATATTCGAGTTTAAAAGCAAATTCAATCCCATGACAAAGGATTCAAAATGTGTTCTTCTGTGTGTGTCTGTGTGTCTGTGTGTGTGTGTGTGTGTGTTTCTCTGCAGGACTTTCAGTATTGATGCTATATTCAAATTTAACAGCTACTCACTCCCCTGTGACACAAATGCTTCAAGATATACTCGTGTCTGGTACAATCCATCCGTTATCCAAACCGCTTGTCCTGCTCTCAGGGTCGCGGGGATGCTGGAGCCTATCCCAGCAGTCATTGGGCGGCAGGCGAGGAGACACTCTGGACAGGAGGTGTTTGGTACAATGTGATTTGTAAATTTATCCCATACGTTGTTGGATGTAGAGTATTAGAAAAACAAGGAAGCAAACCAGAGATATTGAAAAACCCCTATTTTACACATACATTACAGAGCAATTACTGGTTGTCATAGTTTGGTTACATCTATTTTACTTGTATACTACTTGTTTATCTCTGCATAATGAATGTCCTGTAATTTAAAGTGTTACAGAGGCTGGAGCATGGCTACTGAAAAAGCAGAGACCATATGGCGCTTGCATGGAGGGGTGGCTGAGTCCGGGTCTCTGTTATGGCCCAAACTGGTGCTGCTGGTGCTCTATGAAGCCCTTCCAGGTGAACTGCTGCCCAACCCTTCAGGGTATCCTCACCGTGCTCCTCGCAGACCCGCCAAAACCGGCCAGGGTGTGACTGGATGTAGAAGTGGAGAAGAGCCTCCAGGGACCTTGTAAGGCGAAACACCCCGGTCTGCTCCTCTCCTTCATGCCCTCGAGTGCAGCAGCTATGTGTGTCGTCTTACTTGAAATAAGGTAGACGCTGAGGCTGACACTGGGTGAAGAGGGTAGAAACACCCTCAATCACCAAGTGGCAAAGGTTTACATGCGAATTTTGCCATTTTTAATTTTAAATAAAAAAAGCTGGTTACACTTTCAAATTACAGGTCATTCCTTATGCAGAAACAATTACAAGTAATGTACATATAAGATAGGTGAGGTTGCACCATCATGACTGGTAACTTGATGAGTAACAGAACCATAATAGATAGCACAACATTCAATATTCACCTCATATGCAAGTTTAACAGCTAATTACTTTTATCCCTGCAGCATAAATGTTTCAGAATACTTGAGCTTATCACAATGTGATTTATCCCATACTGTGTTTGGTGTAGATTATATTCACGGGCCTACCGGGCCCAGGGCCAGGGGCCCAAGGGCTCAGGGGTCCCCAAGTCAGACTCTCTACATCTAAGTCTACTCTCGCCCCTAAGTCTACTCTCTAAGCCCTTAAGTCTACTCTCTAAATTTGAGAATTTCATTCAATAGTTGCTGTTATTAACTTTTCAGTTCTTGTCCCATAGTCAAAGGGCTTAGTCATTCATGTCAATAACAGAGCCCCACAAGTCCTACTGAGAAACTGAAGGAAACTGCAGGTGAATGTACGTCTTAGTTAATATTCTGTTGGCGTTAATTGTGTGTATCTGCACTGTAAATCCTGTTGAGGTACAGGTGAACTTAGTTACTGTGCTGTTGGCTGCAAGTCAAGGTACATGCCCTGCGCCCCCCGGGGGGGGGGGGTTAAGCATCCATGTCAAGGAGCCCATTGCCTCATAATCTGCCTATGATTATATTGAACACCACAATATAATGACAAGGAAGCAAACTACAGTTATAGAAATGGCTGTATTTCACTGTGTTACTCAGTAATTACCAGGCATCATAGTTCTATTACATCTATTTTATTATATATAGTACTCAGTTATTTCTGATAAATTAATGACCTGAGACTTAAAAGGTTACCGAAAAGCTTAATGGAAACGGCAACTATTGAATGAAATTTCCAAAAATTCTGATAAAAGTTTCTATGCTCTCTTGAGGTCGATGAATTTTTTATCCAGTGAAAAGAAATTCGATGACTCAATTGCAATGGAAATGCATTTGCTAAATTTAAGAAATGAAATGTGAATGCGATTTGAACACGCGATCAGCTATTTCTTAATCTTAATGGGTTCATCTGTATGTTGTGGGTGTGGGAATATGGAGATATGACGTAGACACGGAGGCAATTAAAGTGAGTCAGGATTTGTTGGCTTTAAAATTCTCATTTTAATTTGACCATTTTAAGTATTAGATCATATCGTCTGTGATTTAAAACGAATAAGGCACTGTGCACACTTACAGTTAAGAGCATAGCAGGTAGGCATGGCGTCCCGTGCTGCGTTCTGCATCAGGGGTGAAGAAGAGAGAAGGAGAGGGCTAAAAGAAACAGGGTGAGAAAGGCAAGGTAGCAACAGAGAGAGGGAGGAATGTGGAGTAGAGATATAGAGTGGGGTGGTGACAAACAGACACAGTGGGAGAACGAGTGCGTGAGGGAGGAGGAGAGAGAAAGATGGACCATGGCCAGCTATGGTCACCTCTGACCTCACAGCATCATAGTGAAGATGAGATCGAGCAGCTGCAGTCAGCGAAGTTACCTGCAGCCCCGCTGGACAGTCTGTCACCTGACTCCCCCAGAGTCCACAAAAGCAATAGCTGTATAAGGACAAGGATATCCAGAAATATGAAAGCCATTGATGCTGGCAAGAGGACACAGCTAACCGTGCAAAATATGCCTTGTCCAGAGAAACTGGAGTAGGTGGCTTCCTGCTTGCCAAACTGTCATTTTTTCTTTCTCTTGTGTGCTTGACTTTGACATGGGACATCTGCTTTGTGGCCCTTGACACAGCAAGACTACTCACACCTGTTCCATGTACCTGACTGTCTTTCCTCCCTCTGTCTCTGTTTGCTACACCTGCTTGTGGTAACCCCCTCTCCTACACCCACCTATAATGGTAGATAGATCATAAATAGATACGTACATACACACACACATATACATACATACACACACATATATACATACATATATACATACATATATACATACATACATACATACATACATACATACATACATACATACATACATACATACATACATACATACATACATACACACACATACACACACACATATACATACAAATATACATACATACATACACACATATACATACATACACACTTGCTTGCTGGTACCCCATCGAGTCCGATGATGACATCCCTCCTCGTTAACAGTGTGTTCTTTGATGACTGTAGAGTCCAATTCTTGCTCCACAAGTTCTATTGCATGTTGAGCATATGAAGTCTGTGTTAGTGGGGGCAAGCATTGTTGTGTGTCTCCTTAGTCTTTTCTGTTGTTTTTTCACATTCCTCTCCATTTCCAGCTGTTCTATACCTCTGTGGCAGATCTCCCACCAGTTGGAATGGTTGATGGCAGCTTGCTCCAGTGTCAAGGAGTCGATACAACATTTCTTCAGTGATGTTTTTAGCTGGTCTTTGTATTGCTTCTTCTGACCACCTGCGCCCGACGGCCCATATGTAGCTGTCCATATAGGACTTGACTTGACGTGGCAGGTGTTTTTTTTGGGGGGGGGGGGATTTTTTTTCCCCTCTTTTTTTCTCCCCAATTGTATCCTGCCAATTACCCCACTCTTCCGAGCCATCCCGGTCGCTGCTCCAGATCATATCCACAGTACTCCTGTTCTTCCTGAAACTGCACTGTGACTCTGGCAGCGGATGTTCTGTCAAGTGCTTCACCATCCTGCATAGCATGGCCTTTGCTAGGAACTTGCCTGCAACAGCTAGCAGGGTTATGCCGTGACTGTTGCCACAGATGGACTTATCACCCCTGTTTTTGTAAAGGGTGACAATTTTAGCATTCCTCCATTGTTGAGGGACACTCTCCTGGTCCCAGACCTGCAGGATGTACTGCTAGATCATTCTGGTGCACAAGTATCCCCCTTGTTTTAGGAGTTCTGCTGAGATACCATCACTGCCAGGGGACTTATTGTTCTTGAGGGAGTTGATGGCTGCAAGTACTTCTTGAAAAGTTGGTGAGTGGTCAAAGTCTGGGATGGGATGGGCGGATGAATTGGCAGCTCTTCCAGGATGGATTGGTCAGTTGGTAAGTGCTGGTTAAGTAGGGCTTCAAAATGTTCAACCCACCTAGTCAAGATCCACTTTTGGTCTTTCAGGGTTGTTAGTCCGTCCGCTGATTTTAAGGGTGTGATAGAGCAGTTCCTCGGGGCTATATAGTCTTTATAGAGTTATAGAAGTTGTGCATATAATTTCTGTCAGCATAGGATTGAATCTCGTGAGCTTTGTTCATCCACCATGTATTTTGCAGAGTGCACAAGGTTGTTTGTACCTTCTTATGTGCTATTTGCCACTGTTGCCAAGAGATGGTGGATGCAGGGCAGTTGACAGTAGCGCTGTGTGCCCTACACATGATTTCCAGCAGGGATGTGATGGTGTCTGAGTTCCCGTCGAACCAGTCTTGATGTTTTCTGGCTCTGTATCCTATAGAGTTGACTGCAGCTTGATGTAGTAATGAGGTTAGGAAGGTAAATTTCTGATCCATGGAATTGTCAGAACTCAGAATGGCCTCAAACTCTAGTGCCATCGTGCCTACAGAGCGACGGAGCTCATTCCATGCTGCGGCTGACTTCAATTTAGCACAGTTCAATTGCTTTTTTTATGGGTTTCTTGAGACGCTGTGGGGGGCGCACTTTGACATGGAGTTTGGTCATGATCAGGCAGTGATCCGTACAGCATTTTGCACCTCTCATGGCCCAGGCCAGCAAGACATCACTAGTGTCAATACGCCTTGTTATGATATAATAATCAAGTGCCAGTGTTTAGATTGTGGGTGCATCCACGATGTTTTTTATTTGGTCTTCTGCTGAAACAGTGTTCTTAATAGTGAGGCCAAGCTCTGCACAGTGTTAGCAGCCTCAGACCATTTGCATTAACCTGACCAACCCCATGCCTACCCAATACTCCACTCCATATGCCATTGTTATTCCTACCCTAGCATTAAAATCTCCCAGAAGAAGGAGCTTGTCCTTTTTTGGGATATGATGAAGGGTCTCATCTAGTTGCTGGTAGAAACTGTCTCTCACACCATTGTCAGATGGTAGTGTTGGAGCATATGCACTTAACAGAGTGGCATAGCGTGCCTTTGCTAGGGGGATAAGGAGGGTCATTAGCCTCTCACTCAGTCCAGTGGGTGTTTCAGTGAGGCTGGGTAGAATGTTGTTCTTGATTGTCAGTCCAACACCATGCTGATGTTGTCCGCCGGGGGGGATAACCTCTCCAGAAAAAGGTGCACCCTCCTCAGTAGCGATGTCCATGTTGTAGCATCTTATTTCCTCAGCAATCAGCATGGTCCTTTGATGTAGTCTGGTTGCCATCATTATCAAGGAGACTCCTAATATTCCATGTTGCTAATTTGAATGGGATCATTTTCTTATTTTTACTGCAGGATGGAATTCCCAGTAGGTGCAATAGCCTATCCAGGAGGTTGGTTGATTGGATAATTTTTAGGCCACCTTTTCTAGGCTCCTCCCCAATTGGGGTGAGCGGTGTGGGCCCTAAATAGGGCTGCTCAGTGACACGGGGGTCTTCCGAAAGCAGCTGCCACTCAATCCCAGCTGCTAGTGACCATATACCCCATGCCGCTGATGTGCAGGGCTCAGGCTAGGAGCTCCCAGGCCATTCTACCCTGCTCCCATCACCAGACACCCCAACACCACCAGACTTCAGTCGGATGTAAGGCCAGATATTTTACACCATGATCAGAGGTGGAGACCTACGCAAGGAGGTTTTTAAAGTGCCACAGGGGGTGCACAGTCCTCAGTAGCACTGTCTTTGCCAAGACAGGTTGGTCCAGGTGGCAAGGGCTTATATCCAGGACGACCAGTCACCCATCATGGCTGCCAGAAATGCCAGACTTTTGAAGAACCACCTAATGTGTGCCACCAAACACGTTGCTTTTCTCTCAGGGTGTGCACCCCAAACTTTTGTCTCAATAGACTTCCCACAAGGCAGTGGGACAGTGGTTGGCTATGAACAGCCTTTGGGGACCACTGCAGCTCCGAGATCTCCTACGAAGTTAGCCTGTGTGTGGCCACAAAGAGGCCCGGCAGAGGTCTTGACGAAGGAGAGGCTATGTACTGGCTGGGGCTTATGCACTGGGTTGCTTCCTTGTTCACCACAAGGGTGAGCCAGTGGCACCAAGCTGTAAGCAAGAGGTTAGAAAAGCAGGCGGGAAGCAAGCATGCATCTTCCCTTTAACTACTGCACTACTGCACTAGACACATCACATCACCCTATGTGAAACACACACACACACACACACACACACACACACACACACACACACACACACACACACACATACATACATACATACATACATACATACATACATACATACATACATACATACATACATACATGTATGAAATTAGGAGGCATCAGGTGTGACCTAATCCTTTGGAGGTAAAAACTTTAATCCAACCCCAGAAGCAAAAAAAAAAAAAACTTCTTTCTGATTCACCCCATTTCTGTCTGTGCTTCTCAAAGTACCTTTTGGCTTTTTCATTTGCATTATCCCTCTCCTTCCTTGCTTGTCCATCATCTGACCATTTTACTCTTTCCCTGTCTCTACCTTCCTCCATCATAACTCTTTCTCCCAACTTCTGTCTCTCACTCCCTACACTGCAACCCCCCCCCCCCGCCGTTAAGGCCTCTCACATACTATCTCTCTCCAAGGCCCCCTTATATTCCGTGCCAACTTGAATTATTAGGATGGAGGGAGAGAGAGGAGATGGATGGGCTGTAATAAAAGAGAGAGAGAGAGGCCTGTGAGTTATGGATGAGAGTTCACTGGATTATGGAGAATGAGGGGGAGTGCAGGTTGAGGGGAGAGGAAGTGGAGCAGGAAAAGCGGGAACGAGGGGTTGAAAAAGGACGGGTGATTACAACAGCACAGGTAGTACCTTTCTGAGTACAGCAAAGAGAGCTTCCTTTTCAGTGTCGCAACTCGCATTATCCTTTAAACCCAGGCTCCTCGAAGCCTCATTTGACTGCAGAATATGGCTCGGCTTTTTTTTGGGGGGGGGGGGGGCTCGGCCAGTATCCACAGCGCCACGCTCTTATTCTGTTGCTCTTCATCTAACAACGCCTGTCCCAGCTCGTCCTCCACTTCCGACGCCCAACAGTCCCTCGGTGAAGTGTAACACAAGTTCCTACATTTTAACAATTAACTGTTACCTAGCAACAGGATACATCACGCCATCTCACACACTAGAGAGTGGTCTGAGGATGCAATGAAGAATTTATGTTACAACAACTGCTAATGCATTTCGATAAATATGCTAAATTATACATTTCGGTTGAGAAAGTAAATTCATCACTTTAGATAAGAATTGCTTCATTTGCCGAAATGTCCGCTGTTGCTGTGATAGAGGGATGAAGTTTCATGTTAGATATGTTCAGCATGCACGTGTTGTGTGTGTGTCTGTGTGTGTGTGTAAGACAGCAGTGAAAGGCATTTAGCAGCTGACCTCTGCAAAGACCGTAGCACACAGCAGGCCACTGTACATGTTATATGGAGGGGAGAGGGGGAGGCTGTGGCAGCCATCAAAACGCATGGAGGCACACACTTGTGGCTTGCCAACAGAAATTCACGCAAACGCACACGAGGACGCACTCACACTCATCCACATATGAGTAACAACACTTTTCTGTCTTCTTCATAGGGCATTAAACCCTTTTAAGGTAGCACATGCCACAGACTGCAGTACAATCTGCTTACAGACAGGGGTGCTCACACACACACACACACACACACACACACACACACACACACACACACACAGTGAGGATGTAGAAAATCAAGGGAGGATGTATCAAAGGTTGTATTAATAAGAAGATAAAATATAGATATTGAACTGAATTCTCTAATAAAACCTGCATAGACAAAGATGTTTTTTTAAAGTTGTGGAATGGAAAATACTTGTGCTCATTGTGCAGCATTCTGCATATTGTTGCAGGGCACCTACTTATTAAGATAGCTAATACATTTCAACACAATTTCCAGATTAATTTGATTTTTATATGCGTGAATATATCATAGAACTAGATCCCCCACCCCCTATTCTATTCTATTCTATTCTACTCTAGTCTAGTCTAGTCTATTCTAGTCTAGTCTATTCTATACTAAGCATGGAACATGGACTGTGTACAGACAAAATGACAGCAATACTGATTTTAAGATGAAAAGTCGAGGTGATCATGTGAGTAAAAATCACATACACATTCGATATTTTGACCTTTATTCAGGAGAAAGAAAGACAGACAGAGCGAAAGCAGCAGGGAGACGATGGCAGTGAGATGAAGAGAGGGACTGAGGGATGGACAGATGGAGTGAAAGGACATTAACAAGTGAGACATCACTGGGAGTGTAAAACACAGAAGGTGAAAAGGATGCACTGGAGAGAAAGGGTTAAAGTGAAAAGGGGAGAGAGACGGTTGCCTCAGCAACAGCAGGCAACGTTTTCTCCCGTCCTCTCTCTCTCTCTCTCTCTCTCTCTCTCTCTCTCTCTCTCTCTCTCTCTCTCTCTCTCTCTCTCTCTCTCTCTCTCTCTCTCTCTCTCTCTCTCTCGCTCTCTCTCTCTCTCTCTCTACTCCTTCCTGCTCTCTTACTTACACGTACACCCCCACACACAAACACACACTATCCTTATTTCATCTTTTCTGTTGCCAAGAGAAAAAGAAAAAGTTTCTTATATCAGGATGCCAGTCCTGCTGGACATTTCCTCTGTTGCTGTGGAAGCTTTGGAGAATTACAGAGTGTACTATTATTACAGAGTGTACTATATACTACAATATATTTGAAATGAATGCTCTTGTACAGCAATGAAATGATACTGCCCTTCACATCATATAATACATTGTATCTTATCATGTCTTATCATATGCTATGTGACCACATGTCCTACCATATCATTTCATATAATATCTTATAATAATAATAGTAATAATGATGATGATTAGTAGTAGTAGTAGTAGTATTGTTGTTGTTGTTTTTATCATTTGTGTTATTACTATCTCTCCTCAGCAATACACCACCCGAGAATAAAGCTGTCCTTATAATACTCTACCTGAGAGATATGAACTGTAAAGAATAACTACGTATGTTATCTATTGTCATGTAATTGTTATGTATGGTGTGTTATGGTGTATGGTATGGTACGGTGTGGTACGGTATGGTATGGTATAGTGTGTATGGTATGGTATGGTATAGTGTGTATGGTACGGTATGATACGGTGTATATGGTATGGTACAGTATGGTGTATATGGTATGGTATGGTATGGTATGTGTGTACGGTATGGTATGGTGTGGTGTGGTATGGTATATGTGTGTGGTGTGGTATGGTGTTTATGGCATGATATGGTGCGGTATGGTGTGGTGTGGTATGGTATGTGTGTATGGTGTGGTATGGTACGGTATGGTGTGGTATGGTACGGTATGGTATGTGTGTATGGTGTGGTATGGTATGGTACACATGGTGTGGTGTGGTATGATATGGTGCGGTGTGGTGTGGTATGCTATGGTGTGGTATGGTACGGTATGGTATGTGTGTATGGTGTGGTATGGTATGGTACATATGGTGTGGTGTGGTATGATATGGTGCGGTATGGTGTGGTGTGGTATGCTATGGTGTGGTATGGTATGATATGGTATATAATGGTATGGTGTGGTACAGAATGGGACAGGTGTGTGGTGTGGTGCTTCAAAACGTACATGCCAATCTAAATGTACATTGTACCTCATGTCTGTTCAGGCCAGGCTGCACCAAAACCTGTCAGATTGTACTCCAGCACCTCCTGTTGTGTGTCAGCTTGATGAACATGGCTGGCTCTCTCAGACTAAACCCTGTCATGCGTGGACTGCATCCCCCCAGTGCACTGCTACTTGACAGAAGCCATAGGAGGGATGGGATTCGGTGTCTAAGGTCATAGTCACAATCACACTGTGTGTGAGTCTGTGTACATGTGTACTGTGAGATGTGAATGGTGTGTGACAAATTTCTGTCATGTGTGCGAGTGTTTGTGACATGTACCGAATACGTGAGGCGTGCATGTATGTGACACAGAATGTGTAGGTGTACCCAGGGTAGCATGTCTATATGTATACCTTCATGCACATGCAGATCACAAAAATGTGGCCTCTCTGTAAAATCATGCACGTGTGTGTGTGTGTGTGTGTGTGTGTGTGTGTGTTGTGTGTGATCATGTGTACACACCACTGTGTGGAAAGTGAAACATACATCATGGTTGTGGGTAGTGGATTGCTCAGATCCCCAGCAAGAGCAGGGTAATGAAGTACCGCGGACCACCACGAGCCACAAGGACAGAATGGAGAGGATGATGGCACCATCAAATTTAATGGGCTACCCGAGAAGGTGAGGAGAGATGGAGCCAAGAGGGCAGGAGGAGAAGGTGGGGGGGGGGGGGGTAAAGAGAAAAAGGAGCTGAGGAGGCCAAGCAGAGGGTGCCCTCAAGACAAACGTACTTAATTGGGGCAGTCATTCTCTACGGCAATCACTCTCTATTGCCCCGTACTCTGTAACACGGGCTGATTCAAATTATGATCTCAATATGTCGCTGAGAACCTCAGCGCCATGATTTACCTCTCCCACCTGCCCCCACCCATCCGACCCCCTGCACTCTTGGTCTAACCCCCCCCCCCACACACACACACGCATCCCATTAAATGGAACTCATCTTTGAACTGTTTAAAAAAAAGGTTACTCTCTCGCTCTCTCTCTCTCTCTCTCTCCCTCTCTCTTTCTCTCTCTCTCGCTCCCCCCCCCCCCTCTCCGTACGTAAAACCAGGCATGTTCTACTGCCTGGGATGCCGATGGTTAGCCAGCCTTTCCTCTCCTCTCCTCTTCCCCTTCTGCCTCTTTTACCCCCACCCCCTTCCCTCCCAGTATCTGTGGTGGTTGGAGGCAGGGTGCTGTGGTTGCTAGGAGACGGGGAGAGTGTGGCAGCAGGCCTCAGTGTGAGGAAAAGTTATGTGAGGATGGCAAGAGAGCGGGGACATTAGGAGAGAGTGCTCCCTGCTGGATGCAGCCGGTCACTAATACCTACTCCACCATGATGGAACATGTCATTTGCCAGCTACCATCTTTGGCGAATAAGCGGAAGGTAGAATTTAGGTCCGTATGGCCAGCATCCCTCATATCCCTAATAAAGATAGGCCGTCACTGGAATGGTGGTGGACAGAGCCCGGCCTTTGAGCAGCCATTAAAGAAAACGCGTCTTTACACCACCGGGGTCTCTACAGATCCCAGATTTAGAGTTTCATCCTTTGCAAGTAAATTTCAGCAGGGCTGCATCATGTTCTTTGATCCGCACGAGTCGCGCTGAAAGAAAACAGGAGACGGGGCTACCACAGCTCGCAGCAATCAAAGTTCAAGATCTCATTCCTCCATGTCCTCAGAGTTGTAGTTTTCTTCTTTTCTTTTTCTTTTTTTACCATGGATTATCAAAGCTAAACCCATTTTACTGATTCAATATCCTCCCGTCCAAGGGACGCTAATTGTGATATTGTAGGACACTTGTGCTGCGAAAAGGATCAAAGACCCTAAAATTGGGCCAAAGCCTAACTTACAAGCACCCGCTTCAAAGGGGCACTTGGGTGGGAGTTGGGAGGAATTATTATGTGATGTCCTTTTTTTTCCTTTTTGCCCATTTCCCCTATTCAGTGTAGTGCTGTGATGCATGGCGCGCTGCTATGCATAAGAATCACATTAACACGTTTCCTGTGTGACTCTGACTCCATGTGGTCATCAAGAAAATTGCAAATCACTGCTTAGTGGTGTGTTTTTGTGACTGCGTTGTGGTAGGGGATTGGTTGTTGCCATATGAACTGAACACTGCAGGATGCTGCTTTTCAGCGAGCTAGCTGAAAAGGAGAGACACGAGCCTTGTTAAGTTTGTCTAGAAAACAATGAAAATGTTTTTCTAACATTTTTGAAAACAAAAAAAGATATAGTAATTATGAACTATGGTACTTAAAATTGTGCTGCATTCGATGTGAACACACAGCGCGAGTACTTATCCACTGTTCCTCTCCGCATGTGTTCAGTACATGGTACTGTGCTCAAGCTGAGTCTTAATTGCATGTCCAGGAGATTTTTGGACATTAAGCTTATTTGCGACTGAAGTCTTTCAAAACCTTTTGTTCAACACCAGAATGGACAGGTCCCCGGTGCATGGTTTGAAAATATTTCAAGGAATTTTATCAAATTCTATTATTTTTTTAGAATGTCCTGGTTTGGTGCCGGCAGCGTATTTCATTTTGGGTGCGTAAAAATGTATTTTCCCCCCAAACTAGAGGATAGTCATTTTGCTCATTTAATTCCTGTCCTTTCAAGAAAAATGGAAAAAAATGCTGTCAGACTCAAAACAGCAAACATCAACATGATGTGACCACATGACATCCATGTTAGAAATGATACGGCCATGACTCTTCAAATGTTAACCCACTGTTTTTTGAAATTTACAAAGCATGCTAATTAAAAAGGCGGCTATGTTTTCAATAACTGCAGTGAAATCCCCTGCAAAGGATGGACACCACTGTGCTGATCAGATGATTCCTCCCGTCAACCTGGAACTTTACGGTGGCACTGCAGTATCGCATTTTTGGTGAAATCCATTAAGTTTTGCAGACATATCAAAAAAAGAGGGAAGGGGTGTTTGTTATTCAGACACATTGCCAAGGATGATGTGGTGAAGTGCGGCGCTTCCTTCACAAAAGCACAATTATGTGCTTGAGTCACCCCTGTAAAAGATTTTGTGACCCTGTCAGTTGTGGAGAGAATCAGTGTGCATCCCAGCAGGCGTCCCTTTTGATTGGACGGGCCTGGCTGGCTAGCTAGCCAGGCCCGCACCATGAATGCCCTGATTCGACTTCTCAACTCTTTCAGTATTGCTTAGCAGCCATTGAAGTACACAACTGTTTGTAAGCAATTCATGGTCAGCTTCATAAGAGAATTTTACCTGTAAGCAAGCGTGTCTGCATGATGTGAAACCCCAAAGTAGATACATAGCCTACAAATTATCCACTGTTAAGGTTCTATGATGCAGTTACCATGGCAACTATGATAGGAATAGACGTGTATCTGCAAGGGAATGAAATAAATTGAATAGCTGTTTAGAAAGTGAGGAAGAATTTGTTCTTATGACTGATGGGTTAAGTGAATGACTGCATACGTGTGTCTGTGCATGTTTTCCTTTGTGCTTGTGGGATTTGTGTGTGTGTGTGTGTGTGTGCGTGCGTGCGTGCGTGCGTCCGCGCACACACACACGTGAATGATGGTGTGTGTGTCTGTGTGCGTATGACAAACTGCAGTACATTAAAAGTGCAGCATTATGTATTGGGGGCATAGGGCACACCATTACAATGGTGGGAGAGTATGAGTGGCTCTGCACTGAGCTCACTTGGCCCTGTGCGAGAACAGGTAAGCTTTGGCAAAGACATCACAACAAATTTAATGGGAAAATGATTGCGTTTGTGGTTATGTTACGTTACGCTACGTGATAACATTGTGCTCTAAGCGTACAATTTCCAACGTTAACAATCATAGAAGTATTCTGTTAATTGTTGCGGTGGAATTTTCTTTGTGAGAACACCGTGATAGCCACGCCATGTGTACGCCGGGTCTATATTCCAGCATCCAGTGATGCAAAACCACAATCAACTCAACAAGCCTCATCCTCTGCACCACAGCCTTCCTTTAACAGACCAGCCAATTTGCTCACAAATTATTTGTTATCTGTGGCTGACGTATTCTCACACAACCTACCATTCCACCCTCATTCCATTCAAACCTGTCTGCTCTCCATATTGCCTTTGTATCTCAGTGCCTTCATTAATTCACTTTGACTTGAGATGAAATAAGAACAAAGGAGCTGTTCCAAAAGGCTCAGCCAAGACAGAGAACGGGCGGTGGGGGGGGGGGCAAATATGCTGCTTTTTTTTGCAGCGTTCTTTTAAATCTTACATTTAATATTATAAATGGAAGGGAATCAATGAAATGGCAAACAGCTTGAGAAAGGGAGGGGAGATGGAGGGATATGATGGAGAGAGATGAGGGAGGAGGGGGTGCCGGAATATGAGTGTGCATGCATTCTCAAGGCGGTCTTTCTGTTGCAAGAAGAGGAAGAAAAACACACACACACACACACACACACACACAGTAGTCTCACAGGAAAACGAATAGGTCGAGCAACTGATGAAGGCGTGCGAAATGCGCCGTAGTTACGAAAACTAACGTCCGCGGATACGAACGTGTTGGCGGCGCCGGGTGAGAGATAAGCGATGCGTTTGATTTTAGTTGTAGCTGGGAGGAGGAATCACCTAAACGGTGTGTGAAAGAGGGAAGAGAGAAGAGGGGGGAACGAGAGGGGAGGGGCGGGGGGTGTATGGACCTCACTGGTTACGGGACCCAGAGGCACCCCGATTGTGTTCTGCTCCCATCATTTCTTTTTTTTTCTTTTTTTTTCTTTTTTCTTTTTCTTTTTCTTTTTTTTTGTGGAGGTGAGGACAAAAGAAAAAGGGAAATCGGAGGACAGGCCCCGGTTTATCAGAGTGTCGTGACGGCGGCACCCCCCCACCCACCCCCACCCCTCCCTCCCCACCGACTTCGCCGCCGCCGGCCGGGGTTGTCTGGACGCGGAGCGGCGGAGCTGTCGACTCGAGCCTGGGGTTTCCTGCCACAGCGGCGGGATTATATCACGAAACAGCCTCTCACTCTCGGCGGGGCCTTGTGTCGCTACGTTCACAGGTATGCGTTCAGAAAGAGTGGGCGAGCTAAAGCCTAGCGGGGCTCCGGCGGAGTTTCCTCTCCGTCGGCTAACCGTAGCTGTGTTTATTTAAGCGGGGGAGAGGAACATAATTTACAGGTTAGCTAGGTCCGCGCTTATCGTCCGCTGCAGCATCCGCGCCACAGTTCCGTAACTACGAACTCTACGACATTTAAGCTAACCCCGTATATACCCACAGTTTAGCCCGGGTCTCTAAAAAGGGGGCGAACATCTGCTCCTAATCACCTTCTCTTGTGTAGCTAAAAAAAAGAAAAGAAAAGGGGGGGCTGCTTTGCGCGAGCCGCTCTCCTTTAGCCTGTCATAACCGTCGGGCTTTTGTGCGTTGTTTACAAATGTATTTCGCAATAACGTACGATGCGCTGGTCGGCTAAAAACGCTGACCGTCGGCAGTAGCTAGCTAGCTAGCTAGCTGGCCACATATGCAGTTTGCTTGCGCATTTTATTCGCAGCGTACGATAAGACGTTTTAGCTAACGCTAACGGCGCCGAGCTAAAACAGACGTAGCTCACTAGCTTAATTGTGATGCGCACATTACGCCGCTTTTCGCCTAGCTGCTGCTAGCCAGGCGAAGTTACTGTGAGGCGGCGTCGAGCTGGTGACAACCGGAGGACACAAACCCGCCTAAAACGCAGCACAGCTGGCGTCTGATCGTTTACCGCTAAAACGCACCGCGCTTGCCCTTATTTCACAGGCCAGCCGGTGATTTCTACCGACCCGCTGACAGCTGTGTCGAGTCAGTCGCTCCTGTTTGATGCTGCGTTGCGTGCTGTGTACGTACAGTTGTTTCGCCTCGCTCGGCGAGGCGTTCAGTACCTGGTTGTTGATCAGGCCGTAGGCTAGAAAAGATGGATGGACACCTTAAAGGGTTCTCCCTACCTGACCCAACTTTTCCCCCACAGTTACACCTCGGCGTTAACGTCAGATGTGTTTTCTGCTGGTCAGCGTCTTAACTGGCGTCCTTCATTAAAGTTCTCACGATAAGGAGGACACACTACAGCAGTTTATCAGCCTAATCAAAACGTTTATGGCTGATGAGAGAGTCCGCTGGTCCTAAGATCTGTTCGTTCGAATCTACAGGACAAATTCGAATCTCTGTTCGAACTTACAAAGGCCGAATGACATGTTTAAAAAAAAGAAAGAGGGGGGGGTTATAAGAAGGCACACAAAAAATTGTTAATTAGTGTACCAGGCACCGTCAGAATACGGTGAGGCATAATTGGCATGTGCAAGTATTACTTTTAACTCATACTAGGGCTAGCCTGTATCGTCAGGCAACGTGGGTTTTTTGTTTTTCTTCAGGACTGTAAAACGTTTTACAGGTCATTTAAGAAAGACCTGTAAAAAAGGTGATTTAAGAAAGACTGTTACAAAATGCTTATCATGTAATAATAAGCGTTTTGTAACGGTAATCTGAATTACTGCTACAAAATGCTTATTATGGCCATTAAACTCGTAAAGGTTGCACCACCCTTGTAATTATTTCCACATTGATTTAAAGCCATTTAAAATGCAAAATATGTCAAAGTTAATGGTCTTTATTCTCATTATAGTGAAGTGACACGGGGGCGATTGTAGGTTACCTTAAAGTTTGTTTACTTGAGAGACACAGTTTGTGTCCTTGATGGCTTTATGTTGTTGCTGTAATTGTAGGTTGTCGTCATCAATGCAGTTTTGTCCCCCACCACCCGCTATTGTTATTAGGTGATGGCTAGGGCTGTGCTTAGTACCTGCACATAGTGCATTCTGACAGGTGTCAGAATGCACTATATGTATCTCTACAGCAGACTGTTCATCAGTTTGCTATTATGGAATCATAACCTTTTCAATGTATTCTATAATGCCGAAAAGCTGTTTTAAAAAAGAAATCAACGAACATACCACAAAAGTACACTCTGGTCCCCACAAACGATAATTGATTATTCAGTTTTTACAGCCTATCCCTAATTGAGCCTGCCTCATTGTTAAAGCTTTAACCACACTTGGGGCTGTGTTCACAGTGTATATTAAAATAGGAATGCTGATATGAGGCCCGTAGCCTTTTAAGTTGTAGAGAAGTAAGAAATGGAATTGACATGGTGCAAAAGCTGAAAGTGCTGTTGAAATTGTGTATGTGTAGTGTATGTGTAATGCATATGTGGTCTGATTTTCAATCTTGGATTTGCACAAATTACCTCAAATGACTTCATTTTCAGTATTATGTTAGTATTATGACCTTGAAATCTCAAAAATTAAGTGAGCTAAATTGAGCAAAACAGTGCCTAAGTAATGAATCCAATCTTTGATATGACTTTAGTTAACACATCGATAAATAGGATGGAATTTTGTAGAAATGCATTTGTCCATACATTATTTAAGTTAAATGGGTATTCAAATTAATCTGACAAGCAAACTACTAGACTAATGTGGACGAGAGGGGTTTTCATGATTATTGTGCCAACGTCTCTATTTTATCTGACATTGCTTTAACTTCACCAAGTTGATCATATTTTAAGCTCTGTTTTGGTATGAAATTGCCATCATTTCATTTCTATTCACTAACTTTCTTGGGTCTTTTGTGTTTCCAGATTTTTGAAGAGTTCTGGTTTGCGTCTGTGGGAAAATGAACTTAAGAACATGGAGACGTTGTGGAGAGACAGAAAATCAAGAACCTAAATTGATTATACTTGAAGAGGAATTAATGGATTGCCCTGCTTTTGGGATATTGTGGTCTTGGAACTAGGTAAACTTAAATGATGATTGACGGAAAAAAACAAAGGTAAGACAAATAAATGCTGAAGATACTGAAGAGCACAAAGAAGAATTTAAACAAAGAATCGAGCAAAGAACAATCCCTGAATAGAGACCTGCAATCTAACTGAATACATACAATAGCAAAACGTGCAAACAGCATTTGAAAGGGAATGACAAAAAACAAGAGAATCTCAGAAAGTATTAGACTCTGCATCAAAGAGCAGATGAGAACATCAATGGAGTGTTTGCCTCTCGGAGCATTTTGTGGAGGTCTGTACCTAGACTTTGTGGTTAGTGTTACTGCAGTTTTCCTCTCACACAGGTGTGTGAGTCAGTTACAAACAAACCCATACGTGATGATGAACTGAAGGATTGCTACGACGGAAGGCAGTCTTGAAGGTTACAATAACACCTTTTCCCCCCATATTGAATGCCAATGAACCCCACAATGTTTAAACATTAGCGAAATGCCATTCACTTGTGCTGTTATTCCAAGTCAAGTCAAGTCAGTTTTATTTGTATAGCCCAATATCACAAATTACGAATTTGCCTCAAGAGGCTTTACAGCAACACAACATCCTGTCCAGTGGAGAAAGAATACATTTAAAGATTTTTAGGGTTGAAAATCTAAATTGCTGATATTTCAGTCATTCGTTGTATCCATGTCTACACGGTGCCAAATTTTGTAGTCTTAGAAGTGAAATCATTGCAGCACTTGGCCAGCACATAATTGTTCTCCTAAAGTTCTCTTTTGAACATCCAGCTGCTCACAAAAGTGTATCCTTTTTAAAAAGCTGGAGGCACATTGTGAAGTCATTTTTTTCCTGTTTGACTCTTTCATGTATTGATAGTCATTTTTATTTCAACTACACATTTTACTTTTTGCTGCTACAAGTGTCATAATATTTGTGATATATTCTTCGGCTTCAACGCTTTGCTGGATTTTTCAAGACATTTCCATGTTTTACTCCCTGCCTATAGACTCCTAACATTTTTTATACATAGCTACCACTCAGAACTTTTACATTTCTGATCAGTAGCATTCGCTGTTGAAGATATTGATTGAAAACTCACTTTTTTCCAAGCTCCAAAAAATGCAGAACTTTTCTAACAGTCCAGCACCCCCAACCCTCCCCCCTGGGTTCAGTGGGAGAGGTGGAGGGGGCCCTCCTTACCCTCCCCAGCCAGCAGACTCCCAGATCTCCCCTAGGATGACCGAAGATTACACAGGGATGCAGCAGCAGAGCCTCCATCGAGGCCACCAACACCCCAATCAAGCTAGCCTTATGCTTGGTTACAGTGCCAGAAGCAGAGGGACTGGAGAGCCATCACAGACTAACATTCACAGTGGCAGCAGTAGCAACCCTTACCGAAAGGATGCAATGGATTACTATTTTTCAATGGGTGGTAAGGACCGGCATAGAAGGGGAGGTATGGGTTATGGGGCAGGTTTTGGGTACCCTAGCATCGATGGACGTATATCTCACCAGTACAGACATGGTCCAACTAGCGCTACGTCATCATCTGGCATGATGTCACCATATCCAGTAGACTATGGTTCCACTGCTGGATCAGGTGCTGCTAGTGTTGTCACTGGTGGTGCCGGACCCTTCTCTCCTTCACATCAGTTCAGTGTGAGTCAGAACCATGCAATGCAGTTAGTGTCAGGATCTCAAATGCAGCACCGGCAGCATGGACAAACTTACCAAGCTCTTCCTCACGGACAGCAGCATCGGAGCTATCCCCACTCTGGGCACAGATTGACCCCTCAGTACCCACACTTCTCTCCACATAGTGGACCATCAACAGGGTCATCAGGAATGTACAGCCCCCCTCCACAAAGATATCACGAAGGGAGTGGTAGTGCTGGATTTGATCCTAAAGTCAACAGCTCTCCCAATGTCAACTCCAGTTCAAACTCAGTCTCTAGTTCAGCTGCTGCTAACAATGTGGGGCCTATGGAGAATGTTCAACAGAGTTACCATGCTTCAAATTACCCTGCTTACTCTCCACAGTCACATTCACTCCATAAACAAGCCACACTACAGCACCGCAACTCACAGCACAGTTTAGGGGTAGGCTATGACAACTCGCTCAAAATGCAGCACCATGGCCCTTCTCCAGGCACAGTATACACTAAACATCACCAAGCCTCCAATCCCAATACACCTCATGCAGCATCGCAAGAAATGTCCAAATCCCCAATGCACTCTAATGCGCAACAGGCTCAAATCAACCAAAACTTCAGTCCCATATCCAACCCTTCTCCAGCTGCCTCTGCAGTGCAGTCCCCCAGCTGTAGCTCCTCTCCATCACCCTTGATGGGTGTGTCAGAGGCACATGGAACCCCTTCAGGACATGCTCCCTCACATCCCCCGCCACCAACCCCCCGTAGCAGCCATAGTCATGGAAGATTACTGCAAACCATGCCTCAGCTTAGTCCAACGCCCAACTCAAACAGCAGCATCAGCAGTTGTGGTAGTAGTGGCAGTCACAAAGCCCAAGCCATAAATGCAACTGGAGCTGGGGTTGGTCACTCTTCTACAAGCCGCAGCAGATTGGGTCCAGGCTCAGGGATTGGGTCCCGAGAGGAAAGCTCCTCTGTTTATCCATCTTCTCCTCTTAACAAAATGCAAGATACTGGCCTCAATAGTATCAATGCGTTAACCTCACAAGTAGCCAATTTACCAAACACAGTGCACCACTTACTTCTCACTGACACCGTGCTTTCACAGAAGAAGGGGAAAGATGGTGGGCAAACACAACAGGCAGCACAGGCCATGCCCCCATCACAACCAAGGAGTCGAAATGCCAGTGCGGCCTCAAACACCAGCACAGTTCAGGAGGGAGTGGCAGCAGGTGGCAGTGGTGATGGTGGCAGCTCCGAAGCTGGAGCTGATGAAGACTCCTCTGTGGTGTCAGAGAGAGCACCTTCGAGGACCAAGGTGGAGCGAGATGAGCAGTTTTCTGAGGGAGAAAATGGGAGGGTGAGACAGATGAGTGGTGCAAGCAGTGGATCTGAACCGTCTGGCTACTACCTTCCATCTCACAGTCAGAGCCAATCCCAGATTGGACAGGTATCACATGTTAAAACGATCACCTCTGAGCCAATGACAAAGCAACAAAGTATTTCTAAAACAAAACCAAATGAATCTCACATTCCTGCTGTCTCATCCTCCCAGTCCTTGGGTTCACAGTCATCTGAGCCCGTCCCAAACTCCTATTCAACAACACCATCGTTAGCCCCCTCATCTAATTCTGACAGTGCTCCTCCTCCTCAGCCAAACTGTGTCTCAGAGAGTGGTGTCAATGATACTAATAATCGATATGGCTCAAAGAAGACAATAGAAATTAAAGATGAAGGAATTAAAAGTGGAAGTGAAGGTGAGCCTGAAAGAAAGGACAAAGGGGCCAATCGGGTGCAAGGAGATTGCGATGTAAGCCTTCAACAGGATAGTCAGAATAAAGACAATAGTATATCCAGTTTACACAACAGCGAGAAGGAAGGAAAACAACAGATGTGTGAGGAACAGCAAAACACCAGTGGTGTGGGTGTGATTGTTTCAACGCGGGCAGAAGGAAATCACTCGGAAAAAAGCAAACACCCTCAAGACAACTGTATTGAGGAGAAACATTCACACTCTTACTTTGGTGAGTCCAACAGTCATAATGGGGAAGAAGGAATAGATCTGAGTGTATATTCCTCCCATCACCAAGCCCACTTGAAACCAAATTTTGGACGGCCTCAAAACCCCCCCCAGCATGGACCATACAAATATGGCCACTCAGAGCCTCCATATGGCTCAGATATGTCAGTAAAGAACAGGGGAAGGCCCGTTCCAGGGGGTGCAATAGAATCAAATTCCAGATACCCAGGATACCACCAGACACAGCTTGGATACGGCCTTGTGCATTCAAAAGATGTTCGAGATGCTATAGTAGAGGCACCAGGAAAAAGAGGAGAAGGAGTAGGGGGAAGGAGCCATGAAGACAGTTCTCAAATACAGCCATTTCCAAGCCTTTTACAAGAAGTTCTTCAAGGTTGTAATTTAGATAGACGTTATGGCCGACCTGAACAAGCATTCCCTGCGCATCTCCAGGCTCAGCAACAGTTTCAAACCAGACACCAATATGGCATAGCTGAAAGTATGAGGATACAGACTGGAACAACAGAAGCTTCTCCTCATTCCTCCCAAATGGCGGGCTCTGGAAAGCCCCCGCAACCAAACCAGAGGCAAGGAGGCAATCCCAATTTTCTTCAAGAACCTCAGGCTTCCATTAAGTCAGAAGCAGCAAGTAATAAGGCACCACAAAATACTGACAAACATAAGGTGGGTGTACCCCAGAGTCATTTAACACAGTCTACAGAACCTCTGCAGCCGCCACCAAAACATATTAACTTAGCAGACTATTCTTTACCACGGAGGAAAGCCCCATCTAATGTGCCCACTTCATCCTCTGCTGTACAAGAACTGCTTTTGCAAGAGACAGAACCGCTAACAGCCAACATTGGTCTAACAGAGTCTCAAAAATCATCAGGCTCCCTATTAGCTCCATCGTCGGAGAGACGGTCCGTCATCTGTGATGTGTCACCAAACCGGCGGGGCACACCAGAGAGGGACAGGGAAAGTGACAGAGAGAGAGAGAGGGAGAAAAGTCAGAGTGGAGCCTCTGTGATTCAACAACCATTTTCTTCTCCAACAGCAGCCAGTGATCTGAGTAAAAAGGAACCTGGAGAGAAACAAGTGGTGAAAATGGAAACGCCGTCAAAGGAGTCTGGCCCAGACTCTGCACACCCACAAAGTGATCATCATAGAAGTGGCACAAATAAAGAGGTTGACGTAGAGTATCATTCCAAGTCTGTTCATTCCTCTGTTGTCATTAATACCGATCCCTATAGGCAAAGTAACATTGATATGACTCCCACACCCCCTCATCCTACAAGCACTAATCCTTTATCTCCACCGTCAAGGCATCAGGCCTTTCTCCATGGGATTGATTTTTCAGGTGGTCATGCCAGCAGTTTTCCTGGTTATCGGTATGGTGATGCCAGAGAAGGCAATATGATCCCACACAGCAACCAGCACTTTCCCTCTCATCATCCTTACCACAGTTTATCTTCCCAGGCTCAATTGCAAAGCCCACAGTCCACAAATAAGCTTCAGATTTATCCTCACTCTCGTGGCCCTCCTCACCACCCCCCTGACTTGAGTGACTGGGTAACGGCAATGAACAGGCCATCCAAGGAGATGATGATGCAGCCTGGTTCCTCTCCAGTAAGACATAAATTCAGTCAATCAGAGCAGAGGCAGAGGATGCTCTCCCAGACTGACATTATGCCTAATGAACAACACATAACAAAACCACCTCTTCCTCATCAGAGTCCTTACTATGATTTGAAAATGTATCAGTCAACACATTCTGGAAGAGAAGGTGCAGTAATGATTGAGGGGGAACCCTATTACAGAACACATCCCCCTCCTCCCCCTGCTGCCCCTGTAGCTTCACATACTCCTGCTGTTCCACAAATGGCTCTAGCAGTTGGACCAAGTGCTATTGAACCTGATGTCTCCAGAGGTGCTCCGGAGGAAGCTAAACAACCCCGTCCAACATCCAATGCCACTAAACCCCCTGCTGACATGAACTTGGGTCTACTGCAAGGGCAGCGTCAGACTAAAGCTGGCGGCTCCGGAGACACAAATCCATTAATGCTGAGGAGGAGAGTTCGTTCTTTTATCTCTCCTATCCCTGCCAAGAGGCAACTTCAGGATGGTTCCCAGCAGAGGGTTGCCTCAAATTCACATCACTCTCCAGGGGCCCAGTCTGAGTCTAGCCATCACAATGAAGATGACTCATCCAGTTCAGACATCCCATTTCCAAGGCTCTCTTCTCCCTTGTCTGGAGAGAATGCCTATTCACAATCGCTATCTCCTTCAGGTGGTAAAGCCAAGATTTTGCCTCCCAGGAAAGGACGGGGCTTGAAACTGGAGGCAATAGTGCAGAAAATCACTCCAAATGTTAAGAGACCATTAGGACACGCAGATGCTGAGTCAAATCATTACCCAGGCTTCTCTCACTCAGAAATGACACAGTTTAGCGATTCACAGGACCAAGATTTAGCACATTTTTCCAGAGTTACAGGTGGTGATGATGGTTACATTGATGAAAGTCACACCTTAAATGACATGATTCCTTTTAGAGGAGTTGATGAGACTGGGCCATTACCTCCCTCTGCTTACCCCTGTGATCCCCATCAGACGACCCAAGTTCTCAAACAACCAGACTTTGACTTTGGGTTAGGGGCTGCTGTGGCATCATCATCAGGCGACAAGGAGGACTTTGCTTTGCTAGGACCTTTACCCCCGCCGCCACCATTACCATGTCCAGTCCAGGGTTCCCCACCTCCATCTTCATCTGCCCTGTCTGATATTCAGCATTTCACTAACACTTATCAGCAACTGGAAACACGACGAGGAGAGCAATCTGCTGCTAACCTTCTCAGACAGAAACTTCAAGAAACTGGAATGGGATTTGACGATTATCCTGGCAGTGACTATTATGGAACCACCCCACCTCACCACAGCCAGTCCCAAGGGCATATGCTGAACAGACAACAACATCATTTGCCTTCGGGAAGATCTGCTCTGTCACCACAAGATTCCAAACTGACAGACAGTATTGTCCCTAAAGGCTATTTCCCATCTGGCAAGAAAAAGGGTAGGCCTGTTGGCAGTGTTAACAAACAGAAACGTGCCCAGAGCCAAGCCCAAACCCAAGCCCAGACACAAACTCTGAACACCACTCTGAGTGCTCCTTCAGCGCCACCTGCTACATCTCCAGTTGCTGCCACCACCCTGCAGACAGGGCAAAGTACCAGTGGCACATCAGCTTCCACACCGCCTCCTTTGCCAGAACAAAAAGACTCACCTCCGCTGGCCCCACCTGTTTTAACCCAGGTAGTGAAACTAGATGCTGAGAGTGAGGACACACAGCCAGAGATTGAGGTCAAACCCCTGCGACAGAGACGGAGAGGTATGAAAGATGAGAACGAGCCGGCAGACATAAGGGGGAGACAGAGGAGGAGGAGGAGAGTTGGAGCAGCTGCGGCGGTGGCGACAGTGTCAGTTGCTAAAGATGACCCAGATACACCTTTTGGGGCAGGAGGCAGTCTGAGCACAAGTGGAGGTTTTCTAGACCCAAACAGAAAGGGCCTGTTTGTGCCACATATCCATGTTGAGCGGAAAATACCAGAGATTGGGGCAGTGTGTACCATAGTGAATGCTGAGGAGGAGAGGTTGAAGGGTGAGCGTAGTGCAGTTGGAGGGAAAGCAGGCGGCAGTGGAATGGATTCTCTCCTCACCCCGGCCCTCTCCTCTCAGCTAAACAGGAGAGACAGAGAAATGGAAAAGAGGGAGTCAGACGATGTGGAGACCACTCTTCCGTCAGGAAAAGCACTTCCTTCTTCTGGCTATGTTGTTTCAGGCCCTGTGATTACAGAGACTAATCACTCTGGCCGCCTGCTCTGCTGCCTGTGTCAGAAATGGGCAAATTATAAACATCTTGGAGATCTCTACGGGCCATACTATCCAGCTGAATATGCTGCAAAGCTGCCTAAGAATCAGCCACAACTCAGACAATGTCATGTAACCCCAAATGCAAGTAAACCCGGACCAAATTTAGATGCCAATTCAAATGTATTAAGCAGTATCCAAGACACACAAACAGAAGATGCTCAGATTACCAAATCTTCAACCGACAGTGACTTTGTTGCCAAGCTGGTTACAGACCCGCCATCCCATAACACTACAGTCAGAACAGCCTCCCCAATTGGTGGTGAAGAAATTATGATGTATCTGTCTGGACAACTTGATAACACCACCTCCTCTCCTATCACCACCACCAGTAAAACATCCCTAACCTGGGATATGAATCTAGATATTAGACCTATCCCAGAGCTTAAGCGAGAGCCTGACCTTGAGGTTGACCAGCAACATATACAAAAACGGCAGCAGCAGCCAACCGAAGAATCTCAACAGAGACCGCAGCACAGAAAGCTGACCTCACATCCACGCTTCAAAAGGAGGCACAAATCCAGTGAGGAGTCCCCCAGAATGGTGCCGTCAAACAGTAAGGCCTCCCTGCCCTTCCAGCCCCCTCCTCCAGCCCTGGACTCTTTGGGGCCCTTGGCCCAACTGGCACAGCTGCCTCAGATGCCCATGGACCCAGAGGAACTATGGGTCCACGAGGGTTGCATTGTGTGGACCAGTGGTGTGTACCTGGTAAATGGGCGACTGTATGGCCTGCAGGAGGCACTAGATGGTGCCAGAGACACAGTGAGTGGCCTTTAGGTTCCTTTTTTGTTTTTGTTTTTATGTTAATCTTTCTTACAGTGAATTGGTAAATGCTGTAATCGTAACATGAATTGTTACTTTTAAAAATACTATTGCTATCGTTTAGTAAAAAGCTTGGCCAGCAGGAGTAAAAATTTGATTGGCTACATTAGAAAGCACACTGGATTTGTTCATCATTGCTTCACAATATGGCATAGACTGAGTATTGTTTTTATTGATTTTTATTGTCTTGCCATGCCCTTCACTTTTCACAGTTCTTCAGTCTTGTACAGTTTTGAGATGTATTGATTTTTGTCCTCTCCACTTTTCCTTCACTCCTCTTCCCTCTGTGGTCTTTTCTGTCTCTCCTCAGAGCTGCTCATATTGTGAGATGGTCGGCTCCACCCTGGGCTGCTACAGTAAGGGCTGCACACTCCGCTACCATTACCTGTGTGCTATTGAAGCCGGTAAGTATATTGTAAGACAAAACTAACATAAAATGCTACATTTCCCTAACGTTGATATTTTCTGTGGAAATTTGCACGCCGGTCGGTCGTAACACCCATCACATTCAATTCTGAAGCATCTCAAATGTTGATTATTTGCCGGGAGAGTTTTCCAGCAGAGCTCCGTGTGTCTGTCCCATTATTGAAATTTACTCTTTCCGACCCAGATTGCTCTCTGAATGAAGATAACTTCTCACTGCGGTGTCCGAAGCACAAGGTAAAGAAGGAGAGGTTGGTTATCATTTCTATGTAAATTCCACTTTTGTATTACATGATAGAAAAGAAATAACTCCTATTTCTTTTGCTATTCAATCACTGACTGAACTGTTTGCTTCACTTTTATCCACCCGTGTCTCTCTCTTTCTTTCTGTCTTTCTCGCTCTCTCATTCCCCTTCTCTTATCTTCACCCAGTCTCCCCAGAGTAGCCGTCCAGCCAAGTCTGTGTACCTGGAGCAGTCAGAGAGAGGCTGAGACAAACAGTAAAGAAAAGACACAGCTGTCTGCAAGCTGTGAGTTAAGATTCCATTGTTTGTTGTTCCTAATTTTGTGTGTGTGTGTGTGTGTGTGTGTGTGTGTGTGTGTGTGTCTGAGAGAAGAAGGGATTAGAAGAAAACACTGAGAATGGAGTATACAGAAACACATGGGATGTTCTTGTAAACAGTCCATTTGTTTATTATTTGATGGGAAATCAGTTTCGCACAAATTGACCTTGCATAAATGGACAAGTATTTATTACCCAAAGGTTGCTTGTTTTTCCCATTTGGACACTGAAAGATTCAGTCAAATTTAATGTAACAGAACGTAAGAGTAACGTAAAGGCTTGCTCGTTTTGCTTTTGCATTTTAATGGAAATACCTTTTTTCTCCATACTTGTCCAAGACATACAGCACACTTCCTACAGTCGAATCCTTGGGGGGGAAAAGCATTTTTTTTTGAAGGCCAAGAAAACTTCTGCCAAATGGTTTGTGGACAAACCTTGGCAGATGCTCAACCTTGGCTTGTGATACCTGTAGATCCAGGTGTCGCTGAAATAAACTCTTCCAAAAAGGAAAAATACATTTAAAAGAAAATACTTGCGACAAAAATTTAGAGGAGCCCCTTACACACACACACACACACACACACACACACACACACACACACATTCATGCACGTACACATCCACACACAACCCCACACCCGCATAAAGTCACAACCCATGAAAACCAGAGATTAACAGCACCCCAGTAGGTAGGTAGTTGAGTACTGTGGTAGTTTTGGAGATCACTGCAGCTGAGACGTCAGTCCTCCATCAGCGGTCCACCTGTAGTGGCCATTTCTGGTGATTGGAGCAGCTTTCCTACCAGCTTAAATTTATTTTACATGAAAAGAAGGACAGGCTAACACCAAACACAGGCTATTACAAGCTTAGAGCAACATAGAAGATGAAAAGAAAGGAAAAACGGAACAAGTGGCATCCGCTGTTGTGGGGGCGGGGGGGGTCTGAAAATGGGTTTTGATGTGAATTGACCCTATACAGAGCCTGAATATGCTTTTAAAGGGAAACGATCACAATTTCCTGCATTATCTGTGTATATATGTTGTAGGGGGTAACACTCCATCAGCAGCCGTAATACTCGGCAGTCTTCTGTGTCTCTTGAAACACCACCAAAAATGTGGAAAAGTGTCCATGCCCCGCAAACTCGAGCCCCGGGGTTGTCCAACCTTGGGGGTCATCCCGGGTTGTCCTCTGTGTGGAGTTTGCATGTTCTCCCCGTGTCTGCGTGGGTTTGTGTGTGTATATGTGTGTGTGCGCTGATGGCCTGGCGGGCTGTCCAGGGTGTCTCCCTGCCACTCAATGAATGCTGGGATAGGCTCCAGCATCCCCGCGACCCTGAGAGCAGGCTAAGCGGTTTGGATAATGGATATATGTTCTTTGTGTTTCTTAGCAACAAGTGTACGGATGATTGAGGAAACAGTGCTAACCTCAAATCCTTTATGCCTCCTATTCAAGGTGCGGTTGAACAACAGAAGACGGAGGACTGTTGCTGAGGCCACCTCAGACGTAACGGGAAAAAAGGAACGGCATCTGTTGGCTGATGAATGGACATCTTCTATGATGGAGAACAGCAAAGGGGATTGTACAATTTCTCAACAGGAATCAACGTGCTTACATTTGACGATATATAAAAAAAAAGAAAAGAAACTTTTTTCTTTTTTGCTCTTTAATTAAAAAAAAAGAAAAACGTGAACAAAGCAACATAGCGGAATGGAGTGACAACAAAGACAAAGAAAGTGGTTGGACAAAATGAGACGCAAAGAGTGTCGGAAGAACGGAAAGGAACTTGTTTCGTTAAAGGAAGAAGAAAAAAAACAAACTTCCCCTCTCGGCTCACTTTGAATTGTCTTTGAGTTTCCCTCAAACTGTTAAAAGTCTTCTTTAAATCATCTGTATTATCGGTGTACCTGTAACGGGTTTGCTTTGCTTTGTCTTTCCTTCGGGTGCTTTTAGTTCAGCGTAACGGGAGCAGGGACCCTCGGGAGACGGCGAGAGGATGCGGGGGGGGGCAACTCCCGAAAAGGAAAGGATAAATTCAAAGTACCTTCTTACAAGTAGTATTTTATCATATAAATATTATGATAATCATTATTCTTTTAAGTATCACTATCATTTCTTATCTGCATCAGTATTTACTCATAGAATTGAATTGGATGATTCTCGCTTTATACTTTCTCAACATATCATGAATCGGATTATTATTTTTTTATTTTATTATTATTGTTATTATTATTATTATTATTATTATTAATTATTGATTTGCATTCCTGGAGAGGGAGGAGCCAGAGTGAATGTCAGGGTCAAGTTGCCACAAAGACATTATTGCCTTGGAGAGCGGACGTCTGTTGCCTTTTCAAAAGTCGCGTGTGTGAATGCGGACTGAGTGCGTGCGAGACTGGGAGCAGGTTGGATCTGAGTCCCGGAGTCCATTCTGGTCCTTTTGAGAAGTGTTCTTATTTTTCATCCCCGGGGGTTTTTACGGTACAGATAGTATCCCTGGGAAAAAAACAAACAAACAAACAAACAAAAAAAGGCAGATGGACACAACGTTATTTTTCAAGTAAAGGTGTTCGCAGGGGGAGGAGAGCCGCTGGGAGGAGGAGGAGGAAGGAGGAGGTGACGCTGTTGGACTCGGTGCGTCCCACGCCGGCTGGGAAGAGACGGGAGGACAGGACTCTCGAGCCCTTTGCGTTTAGGGCGAAGCTGTGTGCCGCGTGCACGCGCCGGGATTCGGACTCATTACGGAGGAAGTTTTGCATAGGATGTTGCGTTTGACTGACGGGCGTCGGTCCTTCAGACACGAGCGAGAGGTGTTTTTGGAACTACGAACTCTGGAGGATCCCGGTTGAGGAGCCGGCGTAGACGTGCGTTATCCTTCTTTCTTTTTTCTTTTTTTTTTTTCCTGAATGGTTTCACCCCTCAGCAACACAACCGTGGTCTGATCGGGAGGGGGGGGGATGCAAAACCCATTCAAAATAAGCATTGCCATAAAACCCAAAAGTGAGTTGTACGTTGTGTTGTCTTTATCATTTTTTATTGTTACTCTTGTAAAAAACAAAAAACAAAAAAAGAAAAGACCAGACTAAAAAGAAAACAGTTACACTATCGGAACCATGCTGTAATAGAAATCTGTCAATATGTATATGAATTATGAATACACTTTAAAAAATGCTTTAAGAATCTTCCTACACTTATTTTTTTTTGTGCAACCCAACTGTCGCGTTTTGTTTGGCTCTCGGGCTGGTTTCCGTTTCCGGCCGACTGTATTTTCCCGCCACGTTTTTCAGTACACCTTTCTGCCGCCATTGTGCTATTTGTCGTCCTGACACCCTCATCTCAAGTCTTCTTTCTATCAGATGTACCACACACACACACACACACACACACACACACACACTGGGCCACTCGACATTCTTCCTTTTCTCTGAAGAAACGTATGATTTTCTTTCCCCCTCCACCTTCTATACAAGACAGGCTGTGAGTTTTTCCATATTCAGTGGCCCATTCTCTTGAATCTGCAACATCCTTGCACCAGGTCGGGGACCAAACTCAAATGATGAAGGATTAACCTTTAAGAAATCAGTGCAGGGAGTCCAACACAGCCTCAGAACTGATGTGTTGTCTTTCTTGTAAAAGCTAAAAATACGGTAGTCACTTGTCGCGTGGGGGATCCCCGCGTTTACAACGAGGTGTTGGTACGTGATTGGACAGTTGGCAGTAACTGACACGTCTTGTTGCATGGAAACCATTATTCAACAGAAACGATTTCCGCCATATTTTTTTTGCCTCGTGCCAGATACTTGGTTTTATTCATGGGAGCGGTGTTCGGTCCTGGGTCATTGGGGTCCCTGTAGCCTTTGCGGTTGAAGGCTTTTTTGACGCCGAGGTTGTGACACAGTTTCCCAAATCCAGCAGTCGCCTCACGGTCCCTGGGTAAGGAAACGGTTTTAAGGATTCCGAGACGGGGTTGGTATGGTCTCGGGGTCACCCAAGTGCAGCCTGTGTGAGTGTAGAATTGATCTGCGATTCGGTGTTGAATACCAAAGACAAGCCCCTCCTCGGCGTCCGGGTGGCGTAGCGGTCTATTCCGTTGCCTGCCAACACGGGGATCGCCGGTTCGAATCCCCGTGTAACCTCCGGTCCCTACAGACACAATTGGCCGTGTCTGCGGGTGGGAAGCCGGATGTGGCTATGTGTCCTGGTCGCTGCATTAGCGCCCTCCTCTGGTCGGTCAGGGAGCCTATTCGGCGAAACTCCTCACTGTCAGGTGAAAAGAAGCGGCTGGTGACTCCACATGTATCGGAGGAGGTCTGTGGTGGTCTGCAGCCCTCCCCGGATCGGCAGAGGGGGGGTGGAGCAGCGACCGGGACGGCTCGGGGGAGTGGGGGTAATTGGCCGGATACAACTGGGGAGAAAAAGGGAGGACAATCAAGAAAAAAAGAAAAGCCCCCTGACGCAGAGGTACGGCACCGCTCGTGAGACTAATAAATTGGTGGTTTTGGTGAACGCTGCGGGGCGTGCACGCGCGGCCCAAAACGAGTGGTTCTGATCGGTTCCACCGGAGTTTGGTGTTCAGGTGTTGCCGCCTTTGTGCAGTACGCTTTCACAGTTTCAAGGTCATATTGGTTTTGCGGCACACACAAAAAAAATTGATTGTTGCACGCTCTCAAGAGCAGCACGGGGGTGTTGGGGAGGGGGGGAGGGGGGTGGGGTGGGGGGTGGGGGGAGTAGACGAAGTCAATCAAAATGAGAACAGATGGAACGGGGTTGTCTGTTTAAGATTTAGTGTTGTACAGATGGATTAAAGAAGCAGTGTGTATGTGTGTATGTGTGTGTGTGTGTGTGTGTGTCATCTGTACACGCCATTGTGTCATTGACCACCGGGCTGGATCTTAAAAAGTGACAATTGCGCTCCACACGGGTCAGTATGACGAGTAAAGCCCTCCATCTCTCTCTCTCTCTCTCTCTCTCTGACACACACACACACACACACACACACACACACACACACACACACACACACACATACACACACACACTGGTTATCTGATGGAGAGGGGCGAGGCGGCAGACTCGGTGGAGTACAGGTTTGAATGCGTTTTCCATTTGCCGTCCACTCTCACTTAATAAGAAACAAGAGAGGCTGAGGAAGGTGAGTGCTTTTTTCCCCTCCTTCTTCATTTACTTAATTTACTGATTGACGTCACTTAAACTCACCGATTGACGTCACGGGCTCTGCCGGGTTAATTTAGGAGGCCGTCCTCCGGAGAGGCTCCATCACGTTGCACCTATTTCCTCTGATTTGCCTGTCTGTCTGGCTCTGCTGCTTTTATGTCCCAAGTTTTTTTTCTCCCTCTTTTTTCCATTCTGCAGATATGATTAGCTATGCCAAATCCCTAACCCCCCCCCCACCCCACCCCCCTCACCCCCCACCCCCAACACCTGCTTTGTTTATTCAACAAGAACTCAGGAAACTGATCCGAATGGTTTCTTCCTGGAATCTGATGCATCCTGTTGGGGTTTTTTTAGACAGTATTTTTAGGGACATCTGAACATGCATGTAAGGATTTGTACCCTCCGGCCCTCCGGCATGCGCGCGTTCTGTGTATGGCAGGAACAATGGAGGGGATTTGTGGATGCCGCCTCCTTTCATTTCCTCGTCCCGCCGTCAAACAAGTGATGTAGCCGAGAGTTGAAGTGGCGTTTTCCTTTTGTTGATATGCACAGGCGTTGGTTGCAGGAACAACAGTTGAATATCTGTCTCTAGCTCTCTCTCTCTCTCTCTCTCTCCTGTCTCCCATCCCTCCCTGTCACTATTCCACCATTTGTCCATCTCCGTCTCTATACGCCCCAGCCCCCCCCAGCCCCCCTCCTTTGCACCATGGCCTTCCTGCAGCAGGTGCGCTCCCCGGGCCTCTCCTTCCTCCAGACGGTGCTGTCTCTCTTCCTGGGTGCGGTGGCCCTCATGTCGTCCTACTGGTGCGTGGGTAAGCAGAAAGTGCCCAAGCCGCTCTGCTCGCCCACCAAGCAGAGCAACTGTATCCCCGTTCCCGGCTCGTCCAACTCGTCCAATATCCAGTTCTCCTGGGAGACGGGCGACGACCGCTTCGTCTTCCCCACCTTCCACACGGGCCTGTTCTCGAGCTGTGAGCAGAATATCTACACGGATGCCTGGGGTGAGAGGAAGACATGTGTGTGAAAGCAATGGATTGAAATGAGAGGCATGGGGGAGGAGGAGGTCTGATGGTAACAGTAAGAGCTCGCCGAAAAAAGAGAGGAAAAACTATTTTCACTGTAAATTTTGGACGAAAACATTTGAACCAAACAGTGAGAGGTTTATGAGACTGAAAAGAGAATATTGCTTCTTCCTTTTTTTAGCTTGTCGTTAATTTAATCCACCCCCTTAAGTAGTTTTCCCAGTATTGAGGTATCGGGATTCATCAGAGGGGAGGGGGGGCAGCATTTAAAGGTCCTATTGTGGCTGCGGGAAGGCATCTTATCTGCCCTGCCTTGCAGGATACTACTTGTTCCTATTGAACTGATGATGGTGATGGGGAAAGGACGGGCTATATTAGCTGGCTGGTGTATTCGTGGATGCGAAACCGAGTTAGAAGAGCTGGCTCAAGCATTCATACAATGCATGGCTGTGCTTACGGATAAACAATACGGCATATGGCCGCGAGAGTGACGGGATTTCATTAACTCTCCAACTCCGGTCATTTGGGTGGATGAGATTATGTTTGGTTTGTACGGCAGAGGACATTCCCAAGGTGAGGTGACAATCCATTCATACACACACGAAGGGAGGCATATTGTATCGTAACTGCGAGACTGGAGTCAGAGAAAATGAAATGGGTTATTAGGGGGGAGGAAATCTGAGATGAGGAAGTACGAATTGAGGTCTCAGGTGTGAGTGTGTGCGTGTGTGTGCGTGTGTGTGTGCGTGCACGGGTGTGTGCGTGCACATATGCTTCCCAAAGAGGATTATCATCAGTGTGTTCTGCTCATGGAGATTTAGAGTTCACCGGCATGACTCAATCATGGATTAGAAACCCTGAGAGTGAAAGTCAGGTTAATAGGATTCTGAAACATTGGCTGGGTTTGGGGTTTTTTTTCTCTCACTGTCCTATTTAGCAACTGATTTTGGCCAGATTTTACAGTTTGGCTTTGAAAATTACTTAGGCCGGCGCACCATCCAGCGATTTCAGCAGTTTTGCACCTTTCTAGTTGAGTAGGGGGGGGGGGGTTCCTGGGATCCTGAAACACTGGGGGCTTAGCCCAGCCCAGAAATCTTTTAAGCTTTTCACTTGGTCATTGCAGCATTTTCAAGTTATTTCAGAGTAGAATGGGTGTAAGTTGTGAGACACTGGGCTCTACAAAAAGGTCCGGGTCAGGTGTGCAGGCCGGCTTTCACAACATGAAATCAAAATAAATTAAATGAGTGCAGTCTGAGTTCTCGTTCAACTTGTTGTTATTTTTATTTCCAGCAGCAGGAGTAAAAACCCAGAAGAGCCTTGACGTTGATGTAGCAGCCGTATGCTAGACTTTATATTGCCTTGTTTAGTGTGGAAAACTGGCCAGTCCTGATCTCATAGTTTCTGCTGACAAACTGTGTTAAGGTCTGTGTCTTATCTGTCCGCCTGATGCTCTCCTCTTCCTCACCTCTCTGCTAGCTCTTTTAGTGTCTCATCCGTCTGCTGCACCCCTCATCCTCTCTGTTCTTGCCTCCTACTCTCTTTCCCCCTCTCCTGTCCTGCTCATAAAAGGGATGCAATTGGCAAATGCCAACCAAATCTGTCTTTTTTTTGTTGAGGTGATGATTAGATTATGAACACGTTATTTTCCCAATTTATTTTATGCGTAGACTTAACCAATTATTTGAACAAACAAACCAAAATCAGATTATACAAAAGCCAAACATTAGTGCACTAGTCCATCCCATAGGGGAAAAATAGTCATTAATGCTCATTATTCCATATGGGCTAACAGTCACACAACACAGCACCACTGTTGGATGCCCCCTACAGGCCAATACACAGATGTACATCAGTCAGCGTTCTGTTGCTATTTATTAATTACTGCAGTGTAATCAGTGGATTCTGCGCGCTCTGCATGTGATAATATCTGTCTTCATGGCCTCATCCCTCCCTCTGTTGTGCTCTTGTTGCGCTTTCAAGTCCCCCTCTCTCTCCCTCCCTCCCTCCCTCTCTCTCTCTCTCTCTCTCTCTCTCTGTATCCGTTAACATCGTGACACACGTCCTGACTCACGTGCTGCCACAGCAACAGGAGATAACTCTTCCTCCACTTCCTAAAGCCTCGCCTCATCCTTTTTCTTTCTGAAAACGCTTCTTTATTCCACAGCCTTCAGGTCTTGCCCCAGTGAATTAGCCAGCTAGCTAGCTAGCTAGCGACCCCCAGATGCCATCAGTGAAAAGCCCTGTAGCCGGTGCAGCTCTCTCTCGCGCTCGCCCTCTCGCGCATTTGTGTGAGCGCGTGCGCGAAGTAGATCTGCTACTCTGGCGACACGCGGAGGAATCCACAACGCACTCGCGTTTCTGAGCAACGATTTCTTTGTAGTCTAAAATTTAACTTGAACGATAAATTTCGAGGGCTTGATTTAGAGTTTAATCCGGGGGTATGTTTTCATTATATATATTGTAGCGAATTCGGGGGACAACGCAACCACAGGAACTTGCGCGGCCGGGCAGCGAACCCGTATCGCCCGCACCGCAGGAGGCATCGCTAACCGCTCGACTAAAGGGTCAGACCCGCGAGCCAGCGGCCTGCGGCCAGCGTGTCTACTAATCCATGCACGTTACAATAATATTTTTGGACTCGGGGCTAATCATAAGGGGCAGGCCTAACGCTACGTTCAGACCAAAGGCGGCGCGAGTTTTTTGGGCGGCGCGAATGCATGCAAAGTCAATGGGAGGAGGCGAATGGGCGGAATAATTCGCGGCGAAATTACGGGCGGCGCGAATTGGGCGAATCGAGCGACGAACGCGCCTTCGCGGGAGTTAAAAAATGTCCAACTCGGGCGAAGATTTCGCCAGGCGACAGCCAATCACCTTCAAGTAGGGTTAGAACCCGCCTTCATGTTGGGAAAGAATACACGCCCCCTACCCGGAATTCTTTTCGGACGCCGTCCAAACGCAACTCCTGAACGAGCCGGTGAAATTCGCCAGGCTGGGCACGTCTCCGGTTTATGCTATGAACCCAAACAGAACGCTGCCGCCGGTTTCGGCGGCGCAAGTTGATATAAAGCAGAGCCACCGCAACTGATCTCTGTCGCTCATCCATGATGATCACAAGTAAACACAAACTGCTCGTGTGTGGTATTTGTTGTGTGCGGTCTAGCAAACTTGCTAGCAGCGTTGGTGTAATTAGACTGCTTGTTGTGACGTCAACACAGCGAATTCGCGTTCTGTTCGAACACACCTGGCGGAGCTGGCGGCCAAACACGGGCGAACAAAGCGGCGCCAACTCTCTCGCCGCCTTTGGTCTGAACGTAGCATAACGACGCCGCAGTTAATGCGAGTCAGTATTGTCAGTCAATCGGTATTTGTAACTGATATTGAGAAATGACAATAGTTACAAGTGAAAATGTACCCCGGCTAAAGGTTTCAGGGATCTGATCTTTCCTGTTCACATGAGCCTTTTTAACATGTCGAAGTGATGGAATCAGTCCGCTTCTAGTGAAAGTAGTGTGTGGTGGTATTATATTTGTTAGATGGGGTTTAACTTCAACCACATGTGCTCTGTTCATTATCAAGCCTCCCAACTACATTTAGCTCTTAATGAAAAGTGCAGGAAAGTACACATGGACAATTTCTCTCATCGACTATGTAATATTTGCTAGTAATATTTGATTTGCTAATGTCCCTTACGGCTTTCCGTAGCGCCACAACAAAGTCACGTGATGTACGTAACAACGTCAGTCGGAATCCGGTCGGTGAATAAACACCCAGCACGAGAGAAGTCGTCCTTGCTTTATTAATGTTATAAGTTAACATAGCCAGAGGGCACAGATCATTACATGGTGTCAGAGTAGCGGAGTTTAAATACCCAATATGGATTCGTACGGCGTTCCAGCTCCACGGATGGACTGGGAATCGGCGAACTTACCTGAAGCATGGAGACGATTTCGACAAACAACGGAGCTAATGTTCACGGGCCCCCTGCGCGGGAAGAATGAAGAGGAGAAATGCAGCTACCTCCTGCTCTGGATAGGGGAAAAAGGGCGCGATGTGCACAACACTTGGACACTCAGCGGAGAACAAGCCAAGAAGCTAGAAACGTACTACGATAAGTACACTGAGTACATCACCCCCAAAGCAAACCCGATTTATGCCAGATATAAATTTCATGAAAAGATGCAGGGAGAGAGTGAATCCTTCGAACGATTTGTAACTGAGCTAAAGCTCCTAGTCAAAGACTGTGGCTACCCAAATGCCGACGAGATGGTCAGGGACCGCATCGTGTTTGCCACCAACTCACCCAGAGTGAGAGAAAAGCTACTTAGCCAGGGAGCTGAGCTAACGCTAGAAAAAGCCATAGATGTAGCCCGCTCACACGAGCTAGCAAAGCAACAGCTAACGTTTATGGGCCAGGGCAGCACACATGAAACGGTGCACGCAATAGGCAGAAAGACTTACAAACCGAACGCACCCAAAGCAGCTAACGCTAACTTCAGACAAAGGGAGGGTAACGTTAGCACCGCCGCTAGGGCGTGTAGCTATTGTGGAGGGCTACACGGCGCTAAAGCCACTTGCCCAGCTAAGGGTAAACAATGCATTAAATGCAAGAAGCTCAATCATTTTGCTAAAGTATGCAAGTCTAGCTCCCAGAGACAGACAAAGTACTACCGCGGCACAGTACATGCCGTCGGAGAGAACCCAGAAGAGTACACCACTGACAGAGAGCAGGAAGAACTGTACTTCGACAACATTACAGTGGAGAGCACCGCTGTGGGAGAACAGACAGAGCTGTACATAGACTGCATCTCAATAGAGAACAATGGAAAAAGGAACGAGCAGGCTTACGTAGAGGTTGGAATTGGCACACCTCCACAGAAGGTAAAGTTTAAACTAGACACTGGGGCACAGGCCAATACTATTCCCACCAACCTGTTCCAGGCGCTGTTCAAAAATGTGACACTGAAACCAGCAATACACAGACTCACTGAATATGGAGGAGGCACGCTGAGCGTGAAAGGCACATGCAAACTCAAATGTAAGTACAGAGACAATGCAATGATGCTGGACTTTTACGTCATTGACACAAACGCCCCACCAGTCATGGCAATGAAAACATGCCGTGACCTAAACTTGGTAAAAATAGTGATGGCTGTGAGCGAGGAAAACAATGTCACATCACAGAGCATAATGGATGAGTATGCAGATGTTTTCCAGGGAATAGGAGAGTTCCCAGGCGAGTGCACCTTCTGCGTCACACCAGATGCAACGCCGGTCGTCTGCCCGCCACGCAGAATCCCCATCGCCCTACGCAGCAAACTGAGGGACGAGCTTGACAGCATGGAGAAAGGCGGCATAATCTGTAAGGTAACAGAACCCACAGAATGGGTGAACGCACTCGTCATTGTTGAGAAGCCAAAGACAGGCAAACTTAGAGTGTGTTTAGACCCCAGAGCTCTTAACAAAGTGATACAACGACCTCACTACCCCCTCCCCACGCTGGAGGACGCCACCACAAAGCTCGTTGGAGCTGAGTACTTTAGCGTGTTAGACGCGCGGTCAGGCTATTGGGCCATCAAACTGAGCACTGAATCCTCAATGTTGACGACATTTAACACAGTGTTTGGCAGGTATCGTTTCCTCAGACTGCCATTCGGAATCGTGTCCGCTCAAGACGAGTTCCAGAGACGCGTGGATGAAACATATGAAGGATTGGACGGTGTGACGGCCATAGTGGACGATATACTAGTGTTCGGCAAGACTAAAGAGGAACATGACCAGCGTCTCAGAGCGATGCTGAAGCGCACAAGGGAGCGAGGGGTGAGGCTCAACCCCGACAAGTGTCACATATGCGTGTCCGAGGTAAGCTACTTCGGCCACACGCTCTCACACGAAGGCATCAAACCAGACCCACACAAGGTGAAGGCGGTCAAGGACATGCAACCCCCACAGAACAAAGCAGAGCTGGAGACAGTCCTCGGCATGATCAACTACCTCGCCAGATTTGCTCCACACCTCTCACAGATAAACTCACCCCTCAGACAGCTTCTGAAACAGGACAGTGAGTTTGTGTGGGATGCAGTCCACGACAAGGCGTTCCAAGAGATGAAGAATCTCATTACACAGCACCCAGGTCCAGTACTCTCATATTTCGACCCGCAGAAAGAGCTGCGACTCCAAGTGGATGCATCCAAAAGTGGCCTTGGGGCTGTCATGCTCCAAGATGGCAAACCAATTGCCTATGCGTCCAAGTCACTCAACAGCACTGAAGAAAACTACGCACAGATAGAGAAGGAGCTCTACGCTGTGGTCTTCGGCTGCAAGAGGTTCCACGAGTACATGTATGGACGAAAAGTGATTGTGGAGTCAGACCACAAGCCTCTGGAGGCAATACTAAAAAAGCCACTCGCAGCAGCACCACCCCGGCTGCAACGGATGATCCTGGCGCTCCAAAAATACGACATCCAAATCATCCACCGCCCCGGTAAGGATATACCGGTGGCCGACACACTGTCACGCAAGTCAATAGAACACCACGACAGTGACCTACAGGAAGGGATGGAGGCCCAAGTGCACACAGTCCTCAGCAACATCCCTGTGAGCGACACAAGACTCACAGAAATCAAGCAGGAAACAGCGCAAGATCCACAGCTCACCGCACTCAGACGAGCCACACTCACTGGCTGGCCAGACACAAAGAAAAAGTGCCCGCCCAGCATCCAGGAATACTGGAACCACAGAGCAGAAATCTCAGAAATGGACGGTATCCTGTTCAAAGGTGAGAGAATCATTGTCCCCCAAAAGCTTCGCAAGGACATGATACAGCGCATCCATGCCAGCCACCTTGGCGTGGAAAAAAGCAAATGCCGAGCAAGAGACTTACTGTTCTGGCCTGGCATGGGGAAACAGATCGAGGATGCGGTAGCAGACTGCAGCATATGCCAAGAACGGCGCAGCGCAAATGCAAAGGAACCAATGATGTCACACGCCATACCCGAGCGGCCGTGGCAAGTGATAGGCACAGACCTATTCACATGGAACTCACAGGACTTCATAGTCACTGTGGACTACTACTCCAGATTCTTCGAGCTAGAGAGACTTTACAGCTGCACCTCATCTGCCGTTATCATGAAGCTGAAAGCAGCAATGGCTCGACACGGAATCCCCGAGACTATCATCAGCGACAACGGTCCGTGCTACAGCTCTGGTGAGTTCCGCAACTTCTCACAGACATGGGGTTTCTCACACACCACCACAAGCCCCCACTACCCACAGAGCAACGGCCTCTCCGAGAAGACTGTCCAGACGGCCAAACGCATCCTGGACAAAGCCAAAGCTGAGAACAAAGACCCCTACATGAGCTTACTGGAGTATCGCAACACACCGGTGGACAACCTGAAATCACCGGCACAGCTACTGATGAGTCGGAGGCTGCGGTCCATTCTCCCATCAACAGCAAAACACCTGCAGCCACAGATCGCCAGTCAGGAGGATGTTCACAAAAGGAGAGAGGTATGTCAACAGCGCCAGCAGGCATACTACAACCGAACAGCCAAACCTCTGCCCCACCTGCCCGCAGGCACACCAATCCGCTTCCGGCAGGAGGATGGATCCTGGAGACCTGCAACTGTGGAAAGACCAGCGAACACAGACAGGAGCTACCACATCCAAACCAAAGAAGGTCAGATCTACCAACGCAACCGTCAACACCTGCGACAAAGCAGAGTGAACACTCACACTACGCACACACACACTTCACAGCAGACTGTTACCAGCGCTAACAACAACACACAAGCCCATCAGCAAGAGCATGCTGAACCTCCAGACACGAACAATCAGCGACAACCAGACACACAGCCTGGTTACACCACGAGGTCAGGTCGCACGATCAAACCAAGACAAATCCTTGACTTATGAATGTTAAAAAAAGATAATTTTACACCAACCTGTACTATACCTGCTATGTTTTGAAAAGAAATATTTACAGCGTTCACTTACCTTGTGTACCTACCTGCTGTTTGCAGTTACCAGTAATGAAATGAAAAAAAAAGATGAAATGTTATTACGGTGTCACATTTAGACAGTGAAGGAAATGTTTTACACTACTTTGTTGCAGTCCAGTTATATGAGTTCCACTTTCATATTCTTTCTTATTAAGATTGTATTCGCTTATAAACGTGCTCAACGTGGTCTGTATCTCTGCAGAGAAAGCAGCACTTTTCAGAAAAAGGGAGATGTAATATTTGCTAGTAATATTTGATTTGCTAATGTCCCTTACGGCTTTCCGTAGCGCCACAACAAAGTCACGTGATGTACGTAACAACGTCAGTCGGAATCCGGTCGGTGAATAAACACCCAGCACGAGAGAAGTCGTCCTTGCTTTATTAATGTTATAAGTTAACATAGCCAGAGGGCACAGATCATTACAGACTATACGAACGCGTGTGTCATTTATTCTCTCTCCAAAACAGCCCAGCAACATGGCGCTGCCCCAACCAATCACCGTCGTAGCACACCCTGTTAACCCGGAAACACTTCCTTAAAGCGGCCAGACTTGATTATGGGGAATTATGTCCATAGAGTCCGCTACAACTCACGCATGTTTTCTGTTGTATAGCTGACTATTACTAATTTGATTGATTATGAATTTTGTCCTATAATCACCAGAGGAAAAGTGTCGTGGGTTTCATACTTTGACTCCAGAAACTGAAAAAGGTAAATAGAAGTATTTTACTATATGGACTTAAAATAGCTTGCATTTTTTTGTATGTACGGGGCTGTTTTTGATAGATAGATAGATTGATTGATTGATCGATGCACCTGCTAATTGCCTCGGCCTGTCCCAGTTATATTTGAACTCTGTCTCTCTTCCCTCTTCTCCAGCAATGATGTGGCTTTCACTATCAATGGAGATTATGTACGTGGGCCTACTATTCATCAGCTGTTTGCTGCTGTCTGTTCAGTTGTGTATCAGGACCTGGTCCCCCTCGACACAGCGCTGGGGACAACTGTTCAATTCCTTTGCTGCCGTCTTCACTGTCCTTGGAGGTACTGTTCAGTCAACCATGTTGCACCCATAGGTTTATGTTTTGCCATGTTTCCTGAGCTTCAGTATACTTGATTGAATTGATCCATTGAATTCATACACACACACACACACACACACATATATATATATAAATCTCCCTCACTGTTTTTCGGGTGGTGTGTGTCTTCCTCAAGCTCGAGTCCTCTACCAGAGGCCTGGGAGTTTGAGGGTTCTGTGCAGTATCTTAGCTGTTCCTAGGACCTCCCTATTCTGGACAGAGACCTCAGATGTTGTTCCTGGAATCTGTAGGAGCCACTCTCCCAGTTTGGGGGTCACAGCCTCTAGTGCTCCTACTACCACTGGGACTACCGTGGATTTCACCTTCCACATCTGATCTAGTTCTTCCCTCAGCCCTTGGTATTTCTCTAGCTTCTCATGCTCTTTCTTCCTAATGTTGCCGTTGCTGGGGATTGCTGCATGGATCACTGCTGCTGTCTTCTGTAGCTTGTCAACCACCACAATGTCTGATTGGTTAGCCAGCACCTGCTTGTCTGTCTGGAACATGAAGTCCCACAGCATCTTAGCTCTGGGTGGTATCTCCCATTTGGACTTGGGGACTTCCAGTCTGTATTCAGTGAAGATATTCCTGTACACTATCCCAGCCACTTGGTTATGCCTTTCAGTGTATTATATATGTATGTATGTGTGTGTGTGTCTCTGTGTGTGTGTGTGTGTGTGTGTGTGTGTGTATATACTGTGTTGATATTCCGCTCCTCATTAGTTGAGCACTTATAACAACACCATTGACAGTTTCTGAAAAAAAATACTATATATATATATATATATATATATATATATATATATATATATACACACAAAACTGTTAAAAGAAACACTCGACAGTAGGGAATGTGCTCAACAAATAAGGAGCAAAAAATAATCCAGCGAGTCAAGTATATTCTTTATGAGACAGTACAAGCCTGCTTAATGCCATAAGCAGTCATCAGCTATATATACGTATATATATATATATATAATATAAAATCCACATTAATAGTAATAAAAATAATCTTTATTTGCATAGCACCTTTCATACAGAGAAATACACCTCAAAGTGCTTTACGACCATTAAACAAAGATAGAAAAGAATACATAAGTTAACATGGATGATATCAATTAACATAAGTGATGAAAAAATAGAACAGGAATCATTAGATCAGTTGAAAAAATTTAGAATAGTGAATAAGAATAAAACGTATTAAGTGAAATTCTAAGGTAAAGTTTTCAAAAGCCTTTTGAGAATGACCAAAGAGCTATGTAAAGGAAGATTATCCTACGGTTTAGAAATGTAAAAGGGAAAACTAAGCATGTCACTTCCACTTGAGCCGCTTAAGGTGTGATTAAAAGGCCAGCAATGGAGGATGACAGACTGGGATATTGGGAACAATATGGGGCAATATGGAGAACAATATGGGAACAGTATGGGGAACAATATGAGGAACAATATGGGACAATATGGGGGACTATATGGGGTCAAGCATTGCACGGTATAGACAGGAGCAGCAGCACTGAGAGCTTTAAAAACCAGTAACAAGACTTAAAATAAATTTTTAAAGACACTGGCAGCCAAATCAATGTACTCGAGACCGGATGCTCGCTTTCCTTGGTTTTCATTAAAATTCTAGCAGCAGTGTTTTGTGTGAGTTGTAATCTGGGTAAAGATTTTCTTGGGTGAGTCAGTTAAAAATGCATTAAAATAGTCCAAATTACTCGATGAATCGAGTTACGATAACTCATTAATTTAACCTGTTATCTTGGTAACAGTAATGATCATTACCTGACAACACAAAAACCTACCTTGTGTCAAACATTTGGAGTGTGACCGTCTCAGGGTATTGTACGGTATGTGTACCTTTGTTTCTCCTCTCAGGTCTGGTGGGAATGGTGGCTCATATGATGTTTATGCAGGTATTTCAGACCACGGCTTCCATGGGGCCTGAAGACTTCAAACCTCACAGCTATGGCTACTCCTGGGCCTTCTAGTGAGTTCAGAATACACACTCACACACAAGCGTACTGTACACGAATGAATACATGCCACGCACTCACAAACATGCACATATACACACTAATACACGTGTCCAGACCGGGCAGCTTTTTGTCTGTTTTCGCTCCGTTTCCTTCCCTCTCTAAGTCCTTCTCCTTGTCCTTCACCTTCAGCATTGCATGGTTAGCCTTTACAGTCTGCATGGTGGCAGGTATCTCCACTCTCAATAATTACACCAAGAAGGTCCTGATGGTTGGGCCCAGACGCAACTCCTGCCTCAAAACTTGCAGCTTTGACTTTGTGGGTCCCCCACCACCGTTTCCGGCCCCCTTCTATACCCCTCCCAACCCAGCCATCACCCTGGCTTGTCCCCAGTCCCCCCCGCAGATCTCCCACCTATCACCCTACTACGACCCCCCATTGCCGCCCCCCTTACCACCACAGTCACCGCGGCTCACGCACTCGCTCTCCCTCCCGCTCCCCCACTCCGACTCCTTCCCTCCGCCGCCCTCCCATCCCGCGCCGGCATCCCCATTCCACCGCCTGTCCCTCCCCTCCCCGACCATCGCCGTACGCCTGCCCCAAATGAGGAACTGCTCCCCCCATCATGATCCGGAGGAGGACTGCAGCCCACTCTGACTGCAGATCGTCGCTCAGCACCTCGAGTCCAGGCTTCTTGAGGATGTCTTTCTGTGAGGATGTCTTTCTATGAGGATAGAGGACCAGCCCCTATTTTGTTGTTGTTGTTTTCCTGAAGGCTTTCTGGCACCGCAGTCATCTCTTCGCAGCGGATTTGCCCATTCCACATTCGTTCACTCCTGGTGGGTGAACGATGTTATGAACACCTCCTCTCTCACGAAACCCCCTCTTTTTGAAGGCTCTCCAGTCTAGCAGGGAGGGCAGGAGGGAGGTTAAAGGTGAAAGTCGCGCGTGTTTCTTTTAAACATTCTGTTGATTTCTAAACCGGTTGTGTTCAATGAGCCAACCGAAGCAATTTGTTTAAAAAGTATACCACCTGGATATTTCCTGTCTTGTGTTGTCCTGTTTTGTTTTTGTTTTTTTTGGGGGGGGGGAGACTCTGGAAGATTTAAGGAAAGCTGTTTCTCTTTTAGTTTGGAGATGATACCTGTAATGTAAGACGGTGTGTTGTTATGCAGTTTGCTCTAATTTGGGTCTCGTGTTGGATTAAAGCGATAGCTGAACATTTGTTTTTCCCACCATTAAACGCCACAGTTCTTGTGAACAACTTCACGATAAAGATGATTGACAATGGTTGTATATCATCTCTCCAATATCTGAGTCTGCATTTGGGTGTTGGAATGAGAAATACTGAATGGCACAGGTACACTACCGCAGAGAGACATCTGGCGGCACGGTGGCGCTGTAGTTAGCGTGGTCACCTCACAGCAGGAAGGTCCTGGGTTCGAGCCCCGGGGTAGTCCAACCTTGGGGGTCATCCCGGTTCGTCCTCTGTGTGGACTTTCCATGTTCTCCCCGTGTCTGCGTGGGTTTCCTCCGGGGGCTTCAGTGTCCTCCCACAGTCCAAAGACATGTAGGTCAGGTGAATCGGCCGTACTAAATTGTCCCAAGGTGTGTGTGTGTGTGTGTGTGTGTGTGTGTGTGTGTGTGTGTGTGTGTGGACCCTGTGTGATGGCCTGGTGGCCTGTCCAGGGTGTCTCCCCGCCTGCTGCCCAATGACTGCTTGGATAGGCTCCACAATCCCCGCGGCCCTGAGAGCAGGATAACTGGTTCGGATAATGAATGGATGGATGGACATAATTCTTAGACAAGTGTGTAATCCATCCCCGCAACCCTCAGAGCGGGATGGTGGATAATGGATAGGTGAAAGTGTGTCATCCACTAACAGCCAATCAGGTGTCTCCTAACCCATACGCTTACTTTTAGTCGTAACAAATGGAGACGAGCACAAAGGATCACAGAATAATTGGTTGTAAATCGAGTTTTAATACACAAGAAATAATAATCATCATTCATAATGAGAAATAATGGTATCAAAAATAAGACAGAATTATGAGAATCACGGTAAACCAGATATTTTTACACATCGTTAAAGGCACTTGTCTTATGTCAGTCTACGTAAAGGCTGGATGTGAGTTAAGAAAGTCAAAGAGGAGCCAGTGATATCCAGTAAAGTTGGTTTTTCCATGTTATTTGGTTGGATGTACGCCTTTTTATTGCACTAATGAAGATATGCTTAATTAACTTTCATTCACTGCGAGGTTACGATTCAAAAGGCATATGAGCCAGCTCTGTAATTGCATTCTGCTTGCTTGGACATCTCGTCCATAACACATTGGAGGTCATCGCTCTGTGATCATTTAGATTTTATTCGAATGTACACCACACAAGTATCTAAAGGGCACAGTGATTAATCCATGAGTGTATACTCCGTCCAAGTCCAACATCCTCCTCCTGGGCATCCCCTGAAAATTTCGCGGGGCTTTGAAAGTCTTTCAGAACTCTCACTGACCACTCTTAAGCAAAAGTTTTGATTAATTTAAACAGATAACGTCCCGCTTCGTATCAAGTGTCACTACATCTACCTTTATAATATAATAGTGGTCGGGCAGGTTGAGCACCATCACAATGTACAAAAAAAAAACAGTGTAAGTGGACATTTTAATTCCAAGCTAAACTTTATATATGCAGTTAATCGGGGCACAAACTCAGCTCTATCATGTTAATGACATCCCGCTATACATATTATCTTTACAATATACACAAAGTATTTATTGATGAGTTCCAAGTGGCTTTTTCAAAACGTTACAAGTCATCGTGTCTGCCCATGTAATCACAGTAAAGATAGACTGTAGGATTAGTGATGCATTACATGGAGGGGATATTTGAAATTAAGCTTAATCTCTTATAATAGAATAAGGAAAGTAATGAATGCACACACAAAAAACTCTCCCCCTTTCACCCGACACACTCGTTTCCACATCTTAATGTACACAACAAAAACAATAAACAAAATTTTAAAAAACCCAGCCTATTGTACCTGGTTGAAACCAGAAACGTCAATGGATCTTAATTTATCATAACACCTAGGTAGCATTAAAATCAGCTTTGCTATGTGAACCGTTAATATACATTTACTATAACTACGAAGATGCCTTCGAGACACTCGGCCCAATCTCGGGGTTGAAAAATAGCATTCCACTCAAATATGGTTGAGGCTGTTTGAGCATGCCCGTTAATCCAAACCAAAATAAAGTCTCCCCCCCCCCACTCCCGCTAAAGTGTGAGAGAAACCTGATTATCTAGCGCTTCCAGCAGACCCAAACAAACCGTCAGAGTATTTGAGTGGATCTCTACTCACGTTTCAACCCGAGGTAGTTGTTAATCTATGGCTGAATTTACACTGACGGCTCAAATCGCACTCCTCTTCAACTACACGACAGACCTCCACATCATGGCCCCGAAATACTGGGACATATATGACGATACCATGTAAGAACTTGTCACATTCGCGAAGGATGAAAATCAGCTGTTAACCAATTTTAAACTTGCCGTTGATCAGATTTTAGCCGACAGAGTAAACCCAGCCGATGGCTTTGGGCTCGACAGACAACCTTCTGGTGGCCTTCTCATGCAGTCTTCTTGCGTAGGACAAAGTAGGTGATGGAGGATATGAATGTGATAGCAAAGGAAATCCAGGCCAGGATGAAGCAGTGTCCGTACCAGCCGCTCTTCTCCTCCAGGTGAAAGCGGTCTGTGTAAATGGAAGCCGCAATCATGATGCATAGGCCTGGAGGGAGGGAAGGATGGAAGTCGGTGATGGCAGCATGGGTTGAATGATTATAAGGCAGGACGGAAACAATGGTGAACATCGTGACAGAGGGAGAATGATTAAAAAAAAAGGACAGAGAGGGAGTTTTCTAGGAGAAATGTATTCAAAGAGAAAAAGCTGAAGAACGGCAGTGTAATGGCTACACAGAAGAGGAGATAGACGGGAAGACAGACAAGACAGAAATCAGAGGCAGAGAGAGAAAAGGGCAAGTTATGGGGTACACGGAATTAAATTACATGAGAAAAGCAACTTTACTACTCACAAGCAAGGAGCTGGAAGAGGCCGGAGAGGGTAAACCTCTGTCCTTTGTTCAGCGTGAAGAGCTGAGCCACAAACACAACGATGCCCAGGATGGAGAATATACAAGCCAGGACCGAGCTGGCCTGCACTGCTTGGAGGTATTCTGCAGGGGGAGCCAGAGAGAGACAGAGAGAAGGAAATAGAGAAGGATAAAGAGGGAGTTGTTGATTGCGTACTAAACACAATCCTGACACACCCAGAATACAAAGAGACATATCAGAAACTGCGCCTTTCAAGGACGTGGGTGGGCAAACACAACACTAAACTGCAGGAATGTTTGTGGTGTTCATCAAACATGCCAGGTGTTCATGGAGATGGAGAATTTCATTTTGTGGCCACATACACTACCGTTCAAAAGTTTGGGATCACCCAAACAATTTCGTGTTTTCCATGAAAAGTCACACTTATTCACCACCATATGTTGTGAAATGAATAGAAAATAGAGTCAAGACATTGACAAGGTTAGAAATAATGATTTGTATTTGAAATACGATTTTTTTTACATCAAACTTTGCTTTCGTCAAAGAATCCTCCATTTGCAGCAATTACAGCATTGCAGACCTTTGGCATTCTAGCTGTTAATTTGTTGAGGTAATCTGGAGAAATTGCACCCCACGCTTCCAGAAGCAGCTCCCACAAGTTGGATTGGTTGGATGGGCACTTCTTTGAGCAGATTGAGTTTCTGGAGCATCACATTTGTGGGGTCAATTAAACGCTCAAAATGGCCAGAAAAAGAGAACTTTCATCTGAAACTCGACAGTCTATTCTTGTTCTTAGAAATGAAGGCTATTCCATGCGAGAAATTGCTAAGAAATTGAAGATTTCCTACACCGGTGTGTACTACTCCCTTCAGAGGACAGCACAAACAGGCTCTAACAGGTACTATTTAATGAAGATGCCAGTTGGGGACCTGTGACGCGTCTGTTTCTCAAACTAGAGACTCTAATGTACTTATCTTCTTGCTCAGTTGTGCAACGCGGCCTCCCACTTCTTTTTCTACTCTGGTTAGAGCCTGTTTGTGCTGTCCTCTGAAGGGAGTAGTACACACCGGTGTAGGAAATCTTCAATTTCTTAGCAATTTCTCGCATGGAATAGCCTTCATTTCTAAGAACAAGAATAGACTGTCGAGTTTCAGATGAAAGTTCTCTTTTTCTGGCCATTTTGAGCGTTTAATTGACCCCACAAATGTGATGCTCCAGAAACTCAATCTGCTCAAAGAAGTGCCCATCCAACCAATCCAACTTGTGGGAGCTGCTTCTGGAAGCGTGGGGTGCAATTTCTCCAGATTACCTCAACAAATTAACAGCTAGAATGCCAAAGGTCTGCAATGCTGTAATTGCTGCAAATGGAGGATTCTTTGACGAAAGCAAAGTTTGATGTAAAAAAAATCGTATTTCAAATACAAATCATTATTTCTAACCTTGTCAATGTCTTGACTCTATTTTCTATTCATTTCACAACTTATGGTGGTGAATAAGTGTGACTTTTCATGGAAAACACAAAATTGTTTGGGTGATCCCAAACTTTTGAACGGTAGTGTAAGTCAACACATGGAATAGTTGGTAGCATATTTTTGGGCCACTTGTTTTCATGCTCTGACTGGGAGGGATGTAAAAAAAAATTTACCACTATAAAATGTTTGTGAGAGAAGTCACACAAGTACAAACGATGTAAAAGCTGTAATAATGTCATTGTAAGCTCACATATAAGACACACACAGAGGACCAACACACAGCTGGCACCTCAAAACCCTGTTCAAACCGTCCTCTTCCTTTCTGCTGAATTTCAATATGACCTTTGAATGGCGCTATACGACGATGGCGTACGGAACAGAGTGAAGTTTTCCTTTTGGCTGAATGTATGGAGGACATATTTGGATCGGTTAATCTACAGTCTGCAAATAAAAATGTGTCTCCTTAAAGGCACAGTAGCCTGCATCTGTTGCAGACATTCAATTTTCAGTGAAAAGCAATGACAACTTAAAAGTGGTATACAGATGGTGTTGACAGGGTGCTGTCTTTCTGTTGTTTGTGCTAGCTTACCCTGGGGGTAGGCGGAGTGTGAGGGGAGATCTGTGTAGTTCCACACTCCTTTGTCCAGTATCCACCGTGCCCAGACATCAGTGGAGATGGTATCTGTCATCCACCAGGCCTAGAGGGAAAGCCACGGAGACACTTATTCGTGAGACTCTGATGAAATGATTTACATACATCGATGATAAGGATCTCACTGTGTTTATCTCCCTTCATGTAAACACCTGAGGCTGATGTGTTAACTTCAACCTTCTCACAATGGCGTCGGATGGACCATCACGGGCTTACTGGTTCCCCGGTAAAATCTGACCTTGAGATCATTCATTCAAGTTTGTTGAAGGCAAATCACGTCAAACCACCATACGCCTGTATGTACACGTGATCGCTTACACCAAGATTTTAAAAAAAGGGCCTTTCGCACCGGAGAGATTGTCATGACTAGTCGACTCGTGTGAAAGAAAATCAGCGAATGAATTTGTGTGATGGCCTGGCGGCCTGTCCAGGGTGTCTCCCCGCCTGCCGCCCAGTGCCTGCTGGGATAGGCTCCAGCATCCCCGCGACCCTGATTAGGGTAAGCGGCTTGGATAATGGATGGATGGATGGATGGGATGGTTTAGACATGGTAAGGGACATCTAAAGCTGTTTCGAGGAGCCTTCAAAACAACCGGACTCTTGGTTTGTGGGTCATCTCTTCAAGATCCCGTCCAATGATTTTAATTCAGTCAGGCAAGTATTGGAAAATATTCATGTTCAGAGTGCTTCTTTCAGCTTCGGATTTATCATGTGGTTCGTTGTAATTGACTTAGCTCCCTCTCTCTGAGCACAGGCCACGCCCGGGCGTGGCCGAGTTCAAAAGACTCTTCATCGTCAGCTAGCTAGCTCGCTAACTTGCATGACGTTGCTAGGGCTACTATTTAAAAACAGATGAGCCGATCAACAGACCCATGATGGCAATTCATTGATTGTCCAATCAAATCAGTATATAAGACGGTACAGTAACGAAGCTTCTGTTGGAAAAGAAATACTGCAAGATTGGAAGACCAGGTTTTCATTGGACTGGATCTCGAAGAGCCCTGTGCTCTGTCCTGGATCTGTACAAGCTCCTGGCATAAACAACTGTCAATAGATGGAATGCACTTCTTCAAAATATTGCGACACTCCACGACTCTCGCTCAGGAATGAGACGCACGTGACATCATAGAAAGGAATCTCACCGGTGTAGGTATGCATGTATTGGCAGGCGTACTTTTGAGACACCTTGACAGCAATTCAAATACGTGCATGCATGTGCACGCTGACAGTATGGCCCAGAGTGACAACACCGTGGCCGTGCCGTCTTTCACCAAATCCACAGGCATGACTGCGATGTCGGAAATGTGGCCCCACATAGATAAGTAGACCACTGTGCAGCACTTTGGACTTAAGCAAATGAAAAGACGGCCAGCAGCCAGTCATTCGTCAGTCCTGGCACTACGGTCATAACTCTCCGTGTAGTCCCCACAGACACATAACTTTTCAGTGCTCCATATTATTTTATTTGAACAAGCGTTAAAGCAGGGAGAAAGTGACTGGGCCTGAGCTCCCTATACAGGTATGCACATGCACAGGTGTGCATTTGTTTGCACCTACAAGGCGGAACCATGGATTTGAAACGGATCAAACTGAAGCATTGGTCTTACATTGTCAATGGTTGCCACCAGTAGCAGGATGATGCCGATGATATGAAGGATAAAGATCGCGGCGAGGAGAACCAGCATGTCGATGGTGCTGTGGAGAGAATTAAAGGAAGGAAGGAAGGAAGAGAGACGGGGAGAGGAGGGGCACAGAAAATAAGTTGAAAATTTGTTTAAAACCACTTTCCATCCCATATTACATGGGGTTGATTTTGGCTAGAGGGAGAATTTCTGGGAGGAAAAACAAACAAACAAACAAAAAAAACACACAAACACTCATAAACGCTCACACATACACAAGTACACACAGCGGACTACACAGCTCAGGATATTATGAATGGAAAGAATTAGATATGGCCAATCAGATAAGGCTACAGTCAATTTGTGCCTGGTGTCAGAAACACAGTTAGTTCATGACAGCAGCAGTCACGCGCGCGCACACACACACACACACACACACACACACACACAAAACGAGGCCAGGATCTGGCTCGCATTCAGGGTGTGGCTTCATAAATTCTAATTACTTTGAGTTATAGCTGCAAAACTAAATCTAATTCACTTCAAGTGAACCGTAAGGACTGTAAATGGCGTGCAAAAAAAACCTGTGATATGATAAAAAATCTGGAGGGATTTCGATACGAAAGTGTCCCAGCACTTTGGTGATGATGGTGATTAACGAGCACAGATGCGTTCAGCCCTTGGAAAACACAGACAAAAGACTATGAAGGAGACGAGCGGTTGGCGGGCAGATGAGTTGGGGCTTGTCTCGAAACCTGCCACTCCTTGAAATAACTGACAAGAATACCGCCTATTTCCCCGGCCTGACTCACCCGCATGCTCGATTCCACCTTCTAGGAATAAACACTCGCTCTCACAGGAAGAGAAGGACCTCTGCAGCAACGTCATAACAGCCGTTCATGTCACTGACAGAAGACAAGCCCGTACAGTAAAACACCACCGGGTGCAGAAATGCTGCTTTGCACCGGTCTGGTGGGGTTATTCTGACGAAAGGACTTGCTCAGTGGTCACCTATTCCACCCTACGGGTGCTCCTAGCCACAGACGATGCCTATTCCATGATGAATATACTTTTTTTTTTAATTCGCATTGAAGTCACAGTGACGTCGCATCTTTGCTCGTGTCCGGCGGCGAGGTCGCACTGAGCGTGCTCAGAGCAGGAAGCGCATTTGGAATGTGTCGGTTCTCTGTTGTAAAGGAGTGGCCGAGGGCCGGGTCTGCTATATACGGCGTATATCACATACTTCGCCCCCCCCCCACACACACACACAGTGTGCAAGGGATGCCCCTGTACTGTATGGGGCCCAGCCCGATACATCGTGTGACCCGTATGGAGATATCTGTCAGTATGGTATCCCCCTCAAAGCCCTGAGAGCAACGAGTGTACTACACTGCGGAGCGCCGTTTTTTCCTCCGGACAAGTAAGCATCGCCTCCGTGTAGAAAACAGATTGCACGCAGGTCGGATCTCCGCAGTTGGAGGCCTTCGGTCGGGACACGCCGGAGGAATGATGAGATCGGACGCCGCTATGTTTTGGGTTTTTTTTTCAAACTCGTGTCACTCTCGAAACCAAGGTGTGTCAGCCGTCACTCCGAGGCCCTTAGATTTGAACTGGAAGCGACACAATTTCGCCACCCAGATAGCGAGGGGGGGAGTCAGCCATGCCTCTCCGAGGGTACTCGCTTGGCTAGCCAGCTTAACACGCGTCTGCATAGCAGCCTCACCTGGCAGTCCCTCGTAGTGGACACTACTTCATTAAAAGTCTCTATGAAGGGAAGCAGATACGCCGGAGGCGCGTACACACACACACACACACACACACACACACACACACACACACACACACACACACACAGACACGTGCCTGCCTCTGTAAAGGGAGGCGCCCTGA
>NC_079220.1:12279768-12284225 GCF_029633865.1 Lampris incognitus | reverse complement strand
TCTCTCTCTCTCTCCCTTGCTCTCTCTCTCTCTCTCTTCTCTCGTCTCTCGTCTCTCTCTCTCTCTCTCTCTCGCTCTCTCTTCTCTCTCTCGTCTCTCTCTCTCTCTCACATGCTCTCTCTCTCTCGCTCTCTCATTTGCTCTCTCTCTCACATGCTTGCTCTCTCTCCCTCTCGCTCTCTCTCTCTCTCACTTCTGCTCTCTCTCTCTCACATGCTTTCTCTCTCTCCCTCTCGCTCTCTCTCTCTCTCACTTGCTCTCTCTCTCTCGCTCTCTCTCTCTCACTTGCTCTCTCATTTGCTCTCTATCTCTCAACATGCTTGCTCTCTCTCCATCTCACTTGCTCTCTCTCTCTCTCACTCACTTGCTCTCTCTCTCTCTCTCTCTCTCTCTCTCTCTCTCTCTCTCTCTCTCTCTCTCTCTTCTCGCTCTCTCATTTGTTCTCTCTCTCTCTCACTCTCACATGCTTGCTCTCTCTCTCTCACTCTCTTGCTCTCTCTCTCTCTCTCACTCGCTCTCTCTCTCTCTCTCCCTCACTCTCATGCAAGGCCTCGCACTCAGGACAGCCACTTTATCCCCTCACTGGACTGAAAAAAGATTTTCATCGCTTGCTTTGTGTTTCATGTCTTTGTCACTCAGCTGATGTTAGTGATTTTCTCTGAAAATACGGGCGGTGACTCACTGTTGCATGAGGGGGGGAACTCCCATAAACATCGGACACTGACAAAAAGACTTCTACGCACGCTGCCATGGAAACAGACTGCGGGCGGGCCAAGTCACAACCTCGTTGTTGTTTTTGTGTATACAACACACACGCGCACACGCATGCATTTGTGCATGCAAGCACATACGGAGATACAGATGCACAAACACAAGCCCACACACACACACCACTCACACACACACACATACATACACACACACACAATCAAATACAGATTCATTCTTATCCTCACCCCTCTCTCACTTCCCATTTTCTCACCGAGGAAGGATTGTCATGATGAAGGAATGTGGTTGGTTGGGGGTGGGGGGTAGTTCAAGACGAAGAGAGGGAAACGGGGGAAAAATTTTGATTTCGAAATATAGAGGGAGTGAGAGACCTTACGCACATTTTAAAGCGATTCATCATAGCCAGAGCAGTCATCCCATTGCAGGGGCAGACTGAGATGATTTGAGTTGATTATCAGCAGCAACAACAGCTTAAGTCAAAGAGCGCTCTGGGCACTATTTTGACTGTATTACACTTCGTAGATTGGCATTGGTTGGTACAAGGTGAAGGCGGCGCAGTGGTTAATGTGGTTGCCTCACAGCAAGAAGGCCCTGGGTTCGAACCCCGGGGTTGTCCAACCTTGGGGGTCATCCCATGTCGTGCTCTGTGTGGAGTTTGCATGTTCTCTCTGTGTCTGTGTGGGTTTCCTCCGGGTGCTCCGGTTTCCTCCCACAGTCCAGAGACATGTAGGTCAGGTGAATCGGCCGTACTAATTTGTCCCTAGGTGTGTGTGTGTGGGGGGGGGGGGAGCCAGGGGAGCCTGTGATGGCCTGGAGGCCTGTCCAGGGTGTCTCCTCGCCTGCCACCCAATGATTGCTGGGATAGACTCCAGCATCCTGCAACCCCGATTGGGATAAGCGGCTTGGGTAATGGATGGATGGATGGATGGTACAAGGTGGTTGGCAACATGCTTGGGAGATGGTTTGAAAACCCACTACCTAATTATATCACCCCCCCCCTTTTTTTCCCTTTTAGCCACCAAAATCTTTTAATTAGCTTAGATGTGTGAGTCACTGATGTGACCAAGCGACCAATTGTAAGGAGCGCGTTTGCTGAGAGCCACAAGCTGAGCCCTTAGAAACATTCAGTTGTGCCTATTATGATGATGTCTTACAAAGGTGCTAAACATGTAAATGACGCACTGTGGAGGGGGAAAGTAAGCTTTTGGTTTCCATGATGTGCCCTTGGACAACAAGAGGCCATAGCAGTCCTCATGTAAATCATCCACAAAAAAAACTGTCCTCAAATGAAGATGAAGTCTAACTGGCTGTTCCACACAGTTACAGAAAATACAAGCAAAAACACTGGGCCATGGTTTCACACAGTCGCTTTAGAGCGGATTCGTTGGTCTGGTCTCCGATTCGGTGTCTAGGACGACCATTTCGGTACTCATTATGCATGAAGACTTGTGCAGTTACCAACGCACGGAAGGTTTTCCAGTCTCTAAGGGCCATTAGTTTGTGCATGTAGACGTGAAGTGTACAAACACCTCCATGGTAACACCCTGGTGGGCAAGTGCAGATGTGGACATGATGATAAACTAACGAAAGGCAGAAGCAAAAGTCCGCTCGGAAAGCTGATCGATTCGTGTTTACCAGCCACAGAAAGACCAACCATTTGGCAGGGGGGGGAAAGGTCAAACCGTGCATCCAGGAATTTAATCCACGCATGCCTGGAGATGGTTTGGTTGTTTCAGGCCTCCTCCCTTTGGAAATATGCATACCCAGGCTAGCTCAAGGCGTAAATCTTATCATCTCTTCTTCTCTCCTCTACTTTATTATAATTGTGGCATCACTACACGGCATCCCTCTCAAACCTTCTTGGTGTCTCAACAGGGATTAATGGTTTGGGTGTGGACCAGGTGTTCTGAAGTCACTTGTTTATCTGTTGGAGGGTGTGAACATACGGTGGTACACCAACAGAGGGCCGAGTCAGGTGGAGTGCCTGGTCAGCGTCACATCGAACTGCCTTAACCTCAGGTATGAGCAAACTGGATAATAACATGCCAGAGATATAATTCACCTGCCAGTAGTCCAGCCTCTGAGACCGTTTCGGTCCTCTTGAATGGTAAACATTCAAAGCAAAGGTTGCACTGCGATGGGATGCAGGTCATGATAAACACACCTGTAGCCTCAGGAATGCACACATGACACACTGATAAGCAGCCAGATAAGCACAACATATACACCACACACACACACATTTACATTATGTATGCACACAAACATGTGGGATCGTGCGGCATGTACCAACACACAAATGTGCACATACATAATGCCTGATGGTATTAATAAAAATGCAAAAACATGCTTCTATGCACCCTATGCTTTGCCCTTGTGCACTGCCTGTTGACACCTATGTCCTATCGGACTTGAACCTGTTTTTTTTTAGTTTTTTTTTTACATATGTGTCGACACAGTGAAGTGCCTTGGCTGCATCTGCTGACAAGGCAGATGTTGGAGAACTTGAATCGTGGACAGCACATTGTATGTTGACCAGCCTTCTAAGGTTGTCAGAGCTGTGGTGTTGGGGAATAAAAAGCCTGTCTGGTCCATATTGGCGGCACGGTGGTGCAGTGGTTGGCACGGTCACCTCACAGCAAGAAAGTCCTGGGTTCGAGCCCTGAGGTAGTCCAACCTTGGGGGTTGTCCCGGGTCATCCTCTGTGTGGAGTTAGCATGTTCTGAATCAGCCATACTAAATTGTCCCTAGGTGTGTGTGTGTCGGCCCTGTGATCACCTGGTGGCCTGTCCAGGGTGGCTCCCCGCCTGCCACCCAATGACTGCTGGGATAAGCTCCAGCATCCCCACGACCCTGAGAGCAGGATAAGCGGTTTGGATAATGGATGGATGTATGGATGGATGTGCATGCACGTACATGCACACACACACTTAGCTTAGTATCTCAGGATCTGCCCTCCACTGGTTCGAGTCCAACCTCTCGGGGAGCTCTTTTAGAGTATCTTGGAGGGGAGAAGTGTCCAAACCGCATGGCTTATCCATAGGGGTACCTCAAGGGTCAGTGCTCGGTCCCCTCCTCTTCTCAATATACACCTCCTCACTTGGTGTAATCATCCGCTCCCATGGTTTCTCATACCATTGTTATGCTGACGATACCCAGCTCTTCCTATCATTCCCGCCAGATGACCTCACAGTCTCAGCACGGATATCGTCATGCTTTGCTGATATTTCTACATGGATGAAAGAACGCCACCTTCACCTTAACCTATCTAAGACTGATCTCCTTGTTATCCCAGCCAGTCCATCCTTACCACAACAGATCCAGCTCGGATTGACCCAACTCATGCCCACAAAGTATGCTCGAAACCTGGGTGTCATGACTGATGACCAACTGACCTTTAAGGTTCGCATGGCCTCAATTGCTAGGTCATGCGGATTTGCTCTGTACAACATCAGCAAAATTAGACCCTACCTGTTTGAGCATGCAGCACAACTCCTGGTACAGGCTGTTGTTATATCACGCACTGACTACTGCAACTCTTTACTGGCAGGTCTCCCTGCATGCACTTTCAAACCTCTGCAAATGATCCAGAACACGGTGCCACGTCTGGTCTTCAACCAACCTAAAACAGCACATGTCACTCCACTGTTCACATCCCTCCACTGGCTCTCAGTTGCTGCTCGCATCAATGCTCACTTACAAAACAGCAACAAAAACAGCTCCCGCCT